>NC_134880.1:18587352-18589852 GCF_041734735.1 Babylonia areolata | reverse complement strand
GTGCTCGCGCGCGCGCTTGTGTGTGTGTGTGTGTGTGTGTGTGTGTGTGTGTGTGTGTGTGTGTGTGTGTTTCTCTGTGTGAATGTGTTGTTGTTGTTGTGTGTTGTTGTTGTTTTGTTGTTCAGTTGTGAACCAAAAAAATTGTGTACGAAATGGAAAATGTGTGTGTTTATAGACGCACAGATATTCACACCTAAACTCGCACACGCGCACACAACTTAACACGCGCATATACCACGCACATACTTACACACGGACTCATACCGTAAGTGACGATCATTGATTTCCAAACACAAATGGGCGCCATTGATTAACTGATCTCCGCACTCAAGTGGGCAGAATTGATTGGTTGATAAGTAACACGAAATGCCTATTTCTTGCCTTCTCTATTTTCTCTTCTTTCCCCTTTCTTTCTTTCTTTCTTTCTTTCTTCACTCCCCCTCTCTGTCTCTGGTCTGCCATGTCTGTCAGTCTCCTCTCATAAATAAGCTTCCTCTCTGTCTGACACACATATTCACAGACAGAGACACAGACACACACACACACACACACACACACACACACACACACACACACACACACACTCACACACACACATACACACATGCTCAGATTTGCGAATACGCAGGCTTGTGCACGCACGCACACCGCTACGCGCGCACGCACACACACACACAAACAAACACACACATACACGCACACAGACACACACACACACACATACACACACACATACACACAAAGGGGACATAAACAGACAGACAAACAGAAACTGGAAAAAAAACCACAAAAAAACACACACACACAGAGGGAATCCACCCCACCCCCACCCCGCCCCCATCCGGCCTACCATTCACCCACCATCCATCCATTCACCCACCCACTTACCACCCCCTCCGCATGACTACACGCATCCCTAAGACACAATTAAGCAGGCACTGTTTCGCAGGGGGCCTGGCCTCTTGAGATAGGTGAAACAAAGGGGGATAAGGGGGTCGGGGGGTGGGGTGGGGTGGGGGGGGGGGGTGTTTATGTGCTCCGTGGTAGGTGGCTGGCTCTGCCGCACTGATAACGTGGACAGCCCTCTTCACCTTGGAATGCTGTGAAAGCCGCCAGTGTGTACGCATGTAACGCATACGTTTATGAAGGAGTGAGAATGGGATGGGGAACACACACACACACACACGCTCATACACACACACACACACACACACACACACACACACACACACACACGCACACACACATACACATACACATATGCACACACACACATGCACACACACATGCACACACACACACACACACACACACACACAACACACACACAAACACACACACACACACAGCGAGTGAGAGAGAGAAAGAGAATGAAAATGACAAGCGTTTTCTTTAACAAGGCCTTCTGCATAAGAGAAGAGCAGGTGAGAGAGGGGCGGCGGCTGTGTGTGTGTGGGGGGGGGGGGGAGTGGATAATGAGAGAGACAGAGAGACAGATAGAGAGAATGATAATGACAAGTGCTTTCCTTAACAAGGCACCTTCTACCCTAGATGAGGGCAGGTGAGAGACGGGCGGGTGTGTGTGTGTGTGTGTGTGTGTGTGTGTGTGTGGGGGGGTAATGAGAGAGAGAGAGTGAGAGAGAGAGAGAGAGAGATAATGACAAGTGTTTTCTTTAAGAAGGCCTTCTGACCTAGAGGAGAATAGGAGAGATAGAGGGGGTGGATAATGAGAGGGAGAGGAGAGGAGAGGAGAAGAGAGAGAGAGAGAGAGAGAGAGAGAGAGAGAGAGAGAGAGAGAGAGCCTGGTATTTAAAAAAAAAATATGTGTGGAAAAAAAATACGTGAAAACAGTATAAATCAATTATGAATATAGAAGACATTGACTGCTTTATGAACCTGAAGTGGAAAGTGTAAGGTGAGTTCCTTGCGATAAGACTTCATATGCGAGTTTGATGTACACCAGAATCGCATTGGCGCTTTCTACAATTTCCCGTGTGAAAATAGCTAAATAAGTATTTAGAAACACCCCCACCACCCCCACCACCCCTCTCCCCCATCAGAACATGACATTACTATCACAGAATCTGACAGCAAGTTGTTTTGATTAACGTTATATTTGGCTTTCCTCAAGTTTGTCAAACTCTGAGTGTGAGAAAGAGAGAGAGAGAGAGAGAGAGAGAGAGAGAGAGAGAGAGAGAGAGAGAGAGAGAGAGAGAGAGAGAACGAACGAATTGTTTTAATTGAACTTTGGCCATGGACCACCATTCAAAACCAGGGGACTGGGGGTGGGCATGGGAAGGGGTATTATAACACTTGAATAGATGACACAATATCATGATGTTCATGGACTTGACATTAATTCTACTTAATTAGGTCTGAGTATATGATTTCTCCTTTTGATCGCATGGAAAATAAATTTTGATACATGGAAATTTCTCTGCTTGTTGTTTGATCGGAGAAGTGAACTAAGAGACATGTTTGAACAGTCTGGAAGAAATTT
>NC_134880.1:18579852-18582352 GCF_041734735.1 Babylonia areolata | reverse complement strand
TCCCAGTCCGTTCCACCTGCCGCTTCCACCCGTCATGCCCAGACTCTGCTTTCCACAGAACGACAAATTTTGCTTTCCCGGGGTTGGCAGCATTACTTGCAGCTGTGTGTCATTGTCCTGGGCTTGGCTGCTCTTTTCTTTCTTTAAGTGCTGAGTACCCCCAGACTTATTTCGTGTAATCCAGGCACGACAGACACGATATTATGATACATGGAAGAAAGGATATTTTTTAAACTTCAGTCTAGAGATATGAAACAACATATGTGATCAAGTGTCACTGAGATACGGTTATCGTATTTAGGACCGGCGACATCTAACAGAATGACAGTCTTGTATCGCTTAGACGTTACTATTTTCTGGCGTATGTCTGTCGCGGCTTTAGCTAATAAGAATGGTTACTGTTAGATAATAAAAATGCAATCTATGATTATCTGAACACTGGAGAAAACAAGAGCATGGAATTAACTCGTCAGTCTGGGAACACCATTATGTACACCCATTTGTTCAACATTCATTTCATGTGTCTGAATAGTAAACTTAAAAACTCGCATCGCGCTCTTTTAAAGCAGTCTGTGGTTTCCCCTTGTATTGTAGTTTGATGTGTCTGGCTTTTTGCCTCAACCAGTTTTGCGTCATTTAGTAGCGCTGTCCCGTGAGGTGATGGAATGGCCCCCTCATGTCCCCTGGAGGTCCAGAGGAGGTACGCTTAATGAATTGGATCTTGAAAATACACTGTAACATTGCTCACGGCAACCGGCTTTTATAATGGTTCAGCGAGTCTTTCTTTGTCTGACAATGGGCCAATGCTTTCTGTTGTATTTAAACATCGATAGCATTTCGTATCTTTCGATAACGCTATCTCTTTCACGCCAATGTAGCAATTTTTTTTCAGTGATACTCGGTCGTTGTTTGTTTTATCTATCGTTTTCCGAAGACCAAGCACATATCATTAACACTTGGGTTCGAACTTCTTTGCGATAGTCCCATGACAAACATATAACTAGAGAGGAGATTGGATCAGAGAGAAAAGAAAGAAAGGACTGAATAGTAAAGAGGAGAAAGAGGAAGAAGAGAAGGATAACATCAATGGAAGAAATAAAATTGTGAATAAACAAACAAACAAAAGATGTAAGAGGGAGAGAAAAAACAACAACACACAAATAGTAGGAAGATACGCAGAAGATGATGACAGCTGCCAAGAACAGCCAGAAGGACAACAACAAGATAATCAAGGATTAAAAAAACAAGCAAAAGCAGTCCAAACAAAAACAAACAACAGCATTCAATAAAAAAAACCACACCTACACCAGTCTGACAACAGAGAACTCAGTGACGTTGCTGTTCAAGGCTGTCAACAACAAGAACGCCACTCATGACATTTTTTTTTTTTCAAAAGCAACACTCCTCTCATAAACCTTGACATAGCTTTGCGGTCATCTGGGTTATGGACATCATTGTTTTAATCTGATTCACACTGCGCCTGGCCTTTTTAGTCAGTCTGGCTGTAATTTTTTTTTTTATGTAGGGGGAAATAAACTGATGTGTGCTAGATCACTGTTCAAGAGAACAAGCAATAATAATAATAATAATAACAACAACAATTGTACATTTATATAGCGCCCTTTCTCACTAAGAGCTCAGGGCGCTTTGCATGAAAGAAAAATATTATATGTAACATAAAACATTCATGACCACTCTTTCTCAAAACCCCCTCCCACCACTCACACTCTCCCTTTCCCACTCTACATACATCCAAATTGAGCTGACATGGGTGGTGTAGGAGAAAAGGAAGCTAAGAGTACTTATAGATAGGTTTTAAAAAGACGAGTCTTTAGTGATGAGCGAAAAGCAGAAATAGAATCAGATGCACGGATATGATGAGGAAGGTTGTTCCAGATGTGAGGAGCAGCAAAGAAGAAAGAACGTTCACCACAGGTTCTTGTATTGACATGAGGAAGTTTCAAAAAGTAACAGTCAGAGGAAGAGCGGAGATTTCTTGTGGGAGTGTAAACACTGATAAGGTCAGAAAGATAAGTAGGTCCTGCGGAGTGGAAAGCAGAACAGCAGAGAGCCCAGCTGTTTTTGCTGTTGTAAGTCAATCAGAAAGACAGAGGGACCTATGAGCTGGGAAGCAAATTTACAGCAAAGCCCATCAGTCTGAGTCCTCTCAAAACTGACATCGATTGATAATCATCGGGGCGTCTAAACGAGGACTACATGCTGGTTACAGATGAAACCAGCCTGCTATTCGAGCCACGAGTTCTTAAGAAGAAGAAAAACGTACATAAACGAACCAACAGCAACAGATAATTCTGTTCCTGGCAAAAATCTGCAGGAACATCCACTTTCATAGTAAAGCAAATCGACTTGGAGACAGAAAAAAAATGGGTGGCGCTGCAGTGTGCAGACGTACTTTCCGCAGCCTACATTTTACACAGATAATACCGTTGTGACCTAAAAAATAAAGTAAATAAATAAATAAATAGATAAATAAATGAAT
>NC_134880.1:18562352-18572352 GCF_041734735.1 Babylonia areolata | reverse complement strand
TTGTTTTGTTTTTTTAATATGTGTGACTCAAAGTTAGTAAGCATGCATGTCGTAAGATATCTATGAAACAAGCTAACAATATGTGACCCACACGTATTGTGCATTTGTATGAGACAGCTTGAATTCAACGTCAATACGAGCGAGTGAGACAGAGACAGAGAAAATATGTACACGTGTTGGTCTCTGTGTGTGTGTGTGTGTTCAATTTGATAAACGTCTTTCGAATGCAACTCTTTGACGGGCGCAATAGCCGAGTGGTTAAAGCGTTGGACTGTCAATCTGAGGGTCCCGGGTTCGAATCACGGTGACGGCGTCTGGTGGGTAAAGGGTGGAGATTTTTACGATCTCCCAGTTCAACATATGTGCAGACCTGCTAGTGCCTGGACCCCCTTCGTGTGTATATGCAAGCAGAAGATCAAATACGCACGTTAAAGATCCTGTAATCCATGTCAGCGTTCGGTGGGTTATGGAAACAAGAACATACCCAGCATGCACACCCCCGAAAACGGAGTATGGCTGCCTACATGGCGGGGTAAAAACATGTGCATACGAGTGAACGCAGAAGAAGAAGAAGAAGAAGAAGAATGCAACTCTTTAAGGCGATGTTATAAACATTGTTTCACCTGAAACCAGCTAAGCGTCAGGATCACAAAAAGCAACGACTGTAAAAACGCGTTCGCAGTGCGAAGGTTATCATTGACACCGTGGTCTGATATGGCCATGGTTCAGTATTATTCTTATTGATGGGTGTTAATGCTCGGTATACTGATCCAAAATCTATGCATGGTGAAAACGATGAAAAGAAGTTACCATTGTAAAAACTAAGAATGTGATTGAGAGTCATTAATGTTGCACCCTGTTAGCAGTTGAAAGTACGTGACTGTACCTAATTATTTTTAGATCATATTTAAAGTGTTTCTTTTATTATGTTTTGGTGCAGTTTAACGAAATATTGGCTTGCATCTTTCCGCCCCACTCTCCCCCGACACACACACACACACACACACACACACACACACACACACACACACACACACACACACACACACACACACACACACCAAACCACACTACAACACAACACAACACACACACACACACACACGCGTACCGTGGACATTTCCTCTCGGTTTGACCCGAACCTGTTTCGTTCCACTCTTAAGTTAAAACTGGTTGAAAAACAAAACGAAACAAAAAGAAAACAGAATCTGGGAACGAAGTACAAAATTACAGAGAAAGGCGAGCGTCTCCGCTCTTTTAAGCACCAACTGACACCAGATGGAAAGGCTGCAAAGCTGATTTCAGGTTCCCCCGCCCTTCCCCCCCACTACCCCCTCCCTGCTCTTTCTACCCCCTCCACAAGCTCACTTGCTTCCCACACACAACCCTTCCAAACACGACTCTCCAGCCATTTTCAGATCCCCCTCGACTCCCACCCATCCCCACCCCCGTGCACCCTCCCCCCCCCCCACTATCCCCTCCCTGCCCCACCATTCTTCTACCTCCAACTTCAACTCCCCTCTCCCCAGGGAAGAACACGCAAACTGTCATTCCTCAGCTGGGGCAGTGGGGGTTGGGGTGTGGGGGGCGGGCAGATACGGTTGAAGGTGGGGGTAGGGGAGCGTTGGTTGGTGGGGAGGGTGGGTGGGGTGGGGATGTGTTGGAACCAGAGGAGGATTTGGGGGGGGGGGGGTCAGGGGTGGTTAAAAGGAAACGCCAAAGAGTCAGGTACTCCATTTTATGCTCGGAATAGAAAACTACTGCACGGGGCACCTAGAGAGAGAGAGAGAGAGAGAGAGAGAGAGGTCGGGCGATTTGGGGTTTCGCTTTATATGCTTGTGGGTTTGGTGCGTGGTTGGGGGTTGATGTGGAGGAGGCAGGAAAGGAGGAAGTTATAGAGGACAGGGGTCCAAAATGGCTGCTGTTGTTTTTTGTCAACGCGACAGAAATAAGTCAGTGTCGATTTGCCTTCTTCTGTTGAAGATGGAAGGAGAGGGGACAGTGAAGGGGTGAAAATGATAGACAGACGGACAGAGACATAATTAATTAATGAGAGAGAGAGACAGACAGAGAGAGAGAGAGAGAGAGAGAGAGAGAGAGAGGGAGGGAGGGGATGAATTCAGGACATGGAATTTGAGTCGCTGTTCTCAGCTTTACGTCCCAAAATGAGTGTTATAATAATTCATAAACAAGATACTGACGGATAAGTCAACCGTTAATTTTGTGTTTACTCAAAGTTGGAAATCCTTCTTAGGAAACTGGTGTGTTTGATTTTGGTGAGGTTTCAGTCCTCATAATTCTGGGAATCGGTAAGGCAATAATGCGAGGGAAATCGCCTGTCATAAATTTGTACATTGTTTTTGAAAGCCAGGTTTTGGTTTTATCGTAAAATGTCAATCTTCTTATAAAAAAACAGAGTGATGGTTTTGTGCACAACAGTCTAAAGCGCAGCTTTTTGTGAGGTTGTTTGCTATAGAAATTATTTATATTGACTTACAGTCAACAAACAGTTGATGGGCTTTTACCAGAAGTGATTCGGACAAAGGTCTAGAAATATAATTTCATTGAATGAATAATGTCGAGAAAGTGTTACATTTTCACAATTAGTTGTTTCGGTTCATTTCACTTGATTTTAGTTGCTGGTTGTTTTTGTTTGTTTGTTTGTTTAAGAATACTCTGCTTTTGTATATTTCATACAATGTGAGATCAGTGATGGCAGTTCTGGTTATCATTCTCAATTTGCAATGAACCTAGTCACGGCTTACCTTGTAATGTGCCCTTTTGTTTTATATATTTAGCGAGTCAATCTTTAAAGGGATAGGAATGCGAATGAACAGCTTTGGGTCAGACCCCCTCTTTTATTTCTCAGATCCAAGGAACACAGACAACACACACACACACACACACACACACACACACACACACACACACACACACACACACACACACACACAGAGAGAGAAACTGAAACTGAAACTGAAAAATGTTTTAATGCCATTGACATTACAGTCCTATTGGCATGGGACACATCAGAATAATTGTTTAACAACATGAATACTAACAAAACAAAAAACAGCATGAATACATGAATCAAAGTCACACCAACAACCCTGTAAAGAAAATCACAAGGTCTGTTGAAAGACAATAAAAACACTTTGTCGGAGATAGATAGGTAGATATATATATATATATATATATATATATATATATATATATATATATATATATAGAGAGAGAGAGAGAGAGAGAGAGAGAGAGAGAGAGAGAGAGAGAAGCAACAACAAATATTGCTTTATATTTGTCATTTGGTTTTAGCTTGTGTTTGTGTTTGAATCGTGTAGCGTGTATGAATCAGTACGCACACTTTGGCATATCCCCTGAAGCTGAAATTGAAACTGTGGTTTCATTTCTAACAGTGGTGTTCTTTCATTGAGACCAGGTTCTGGCCAAATGTCAAGGGAACTTTAGGTTCCAACAGGTTTTGTCGCAAAAGAATTCCAGTTAAGTATAACTCTGTTTGAGAGGTCATTCATTTCAAAACTATTATTGTCAGACATTAATTTTGTTTTTTCGTATTATCAACGAAACTGACAAACAGTGTTGCAATGAACAAAGTGGATGATTTCAATCATTCAAAAATATTAGGAAGTATGAAATGTAATAATATTAGCATGTATAGAATGTAAACGGTATCTGACACGTATTTCAACACTTTCATAGATGGACTCAAGGCTTGGAAGCAGCGGAAACAAAATTAAATCAAAATTATCTTTTTGACGTTTGTCATTCACATAAAAACGAAACAGGCAACGACAGACAGTGCAAAAAGACATACTGAAGATCTGACCTATTCTGGGCTCACTTTTTGATATTCTGAATCATAATAATGTTATAAGCGTACTTTAGTGCATCACTACATTTGACATAACGACGGGGGATAAGTTGAATAGGTTGAAAGTATGATTTAAAAATACTGCATTCCAATAATGCAGTAATGTGTGCGTGTGTGTGTGTGCGCGCGCGCGCGCGCGCGCGCGCGTGTGTGTGTGTGTGTGTGTGTGTGTGTGTCTGTCTGTCTGTGTTTGTGTGTCTGTGTGTGTGTCGGTGAAGAACTCGGGGTGGACGGGTGTAACTACAATGGAATGTACTCCGAGTGATCCATTGATTTAAACAGTTTCTTGTTAATCCGAACATGTCACAGTACAGGACAACACGAAAGTCTAAAACAAAGGCAATGTCTGTTGTGGGGCCTAAGCGTCGCAGGAAAAAAATGATTGTGAGTGGGGAAAGCGGAACATACTAGTGATAGTATTTACGATATTTTCCTTCCAATGATACTCGCGCGCGTGTGCGCGCGGGTGTGTATGTGTGTTTGTGTGTCGAAGAAAGGGGCGTAGGGGAGGAGCAAGTGGGATGATTGTGTAATGGCATGTATTCCCTGCACAATGCCCAACAGCCCCACTTTTGTGAAAGGCATCGAAATTGAACGGACGATAGCGCTGCTCTCTCTGTCTCTCTCTGTCTCTATCTCTGTCTCTCTCTCTCTGTCTCTCTCTCTCTCTCTCTCTCTCTCTCTCTCGCCTCCTCGGCCTCCTTCTCCTCCTCCTCTTCCCCTCTCTCTTTCTCCCCTCCCCACCTTCCCCCTGCTCCCTCTTTCCATTTTCTTCATATCTTCTTTTTTTTCTTCTTTGTCCTCCATCATCCTTTCCTCCTCTCTCTCTCTCTCTCTCTCTCTCTCTCTCTCTCTCTCTCTCTCTCTCTCTCTCTCTCTCTCTCTCTCTCTCTCTCTCTTCGTCACGCCCATTCCCCATCCACTCGCACTCTGCATGTTTTTGTTAAGTTTTTTGTTTTTTTTGTTTTTGGACCAATGTGACACAACGGCGTTGTTGGTCAAAAGGGAGTTAATACGGATTTCCCGGCGATCTGGTCTCTGGAGTAACGCGCAAGCTTTCCTTTTTGTTATCAGTGCCTTCAAAAATTGGGCGAATTAAAAGAGGCCGGTACAGTGGGGTCCCATGTGTGTCAGCTTAGTCAGGATCAGAGCACCTGACGGATTTTTTCCCTTCCTAATTCTAGGACCATGGGCAATATATTTTTTTGTATTGAATGCTTAACTCGAATCGTTTAACGGCGAAACATTTTTTTTTTACATTAGGAGGGAAAGGGGTAGAAAAGGGGATATCTTGGTGGGAAAAAATGAATCAAATCCCCTGTATCTCTTCGTGCAGAGATTAGGAGTGATTTCGAGGAGTTTGTTACGACGAGCGGTTTTGTTTGTAGTGTTTTCATTGCAGAAGAAAGAGAGAGAGAGAGAGAAAACAAAAGGGTAAAGCTGAAGAGCTGGGTGTAAAAACATCAGTCGCAACGAGACAATTGGGTACTAGGGTTTGTCTTCACTGAAAATCTAATGAAGATGTCAACAGCGGGTGCGCCCAGTGCGAGAGATGTAAGAGAAAAAATGGGGAGAGGGGAGAAGAGACAGACGGACAAACAGATGTAGAGTGAATAAGAATGTATTTGGAATAAAGTTTCGATCTTCCTTATGCTCATAATGGCAAGCCCAAATTCCATAATGTGATTTTACAATGGGTGCGGGCGGATGGTGAAGGTTGTGGGGGGTGGGTGGGTGGGGAGAAAGTATGGCGTAGGAAAATATCATCTTTGTTCCGTTTTTTTATTTTTATTTTCATTTTACTGCTGTTGTCCTGGTCATTGCTGTTGTTGCTTTAAATCGTTGAACTCACAGTCTTTTTATGAGACCAGCTATCCCGTCTTTTGCCTTCAAATACGCAGTGGAAGGTTTCTTTCTTTCTTTTTTTTTTTTTTTTTTTCAAATCAATATTTTACCACACCCATCCTCCTACTGCATTTTCACTGCTGGCTGAGTCTAACGAGACCAATTATCAGATCGTCTGGTTTCCGATGTGCAAAAGAAATATGTGCAAACAAATATATTTGCCCCTTCACTTCCCCCTCATCGTCATCCTCTTTGTATTCCTTTTCTGCTCCTCCGCTCCTCTTCTTCCTCCTCCCTTTGCAAGCGTCTGATGGATTTCTTTCTGTGAATGGATTCTCCTGTTCATACAAACACAATGGGCAATTCTCTGATCGAACGAGTTAATATCTGTTTCGTTCAGCGTGAATAGCCAGGGTGTAATTACGTTGAACAAGAGTTTGCCTTGTGCTGAACGTGAAGAATGCGATCCGTCGGTGGAGGGAAAAACGGGGATATTATGTGGTATTGTGGTGCGGCATGAGGCAGTATGGTTAACATGAAGTGTTGCTGTGCAGTGTGATGTGATGTGATTATCATTATAAAATATTTGTGGTTCGGATTGCTGCGTCAATATTGCGAAGACTGTGAGAAACAATGTGGCCATAGTGCCATCGTGTCAATGAATATTCCCTCGAAATCCTTTCACCAGATTATAATTTTTTTCTTTGCTACCGTACCAGCAAAAGAGGTCTTTTCCATTGCCATCGTTTTGCTTGTCACCAGTACTCTTCGTAAAATGTATAGCAAATTGCAGAACACGACTATGTTTCATGTATTTCAATCGCTGTTTACGTTTTCATTCTGACACATGTGATGAATGATGTTACTATAATTATATTTTCCATTATTATCCATGCCCCAACAGACTATTCTTGATTCCTGATTAAGTTTAGTTCATCGTTC
This sequence comes from Babylonia areolata, assembly GCF_041734735.1. Taxonomy (NCBI): domain Eukaryota; kingdom Metazoa; phylum Mollusca; class Gastropoda; order Neogastropoda; family Buccinidae; genus Babylonia; species Babylonia areolata. The sequence goes on along the minus strand of NC_134880.1, from coordinate 18,565,673 downwards.
ATTCCGTCTGAGTGTCATCCGAAAACCGATATGGAACGCATATGGGATGGACAGGCGCCTAGATACCTTCTCGATTACACTGGAACCCGTGGGCCACGAAACTCATCGGTTGTTGTCTTCGGGCCTTGCTACAAAGGACTCTTGTGCCGACCTTCCTCAGTGGCCGGTGTGATAGATGTGTCCAATATCAAAGACCGACAGCGTGAAACTCCTGGTGGCCGAGACAGTGTTTGTCACCCGCAGTGTCCAGTTAGGATATTGTGAGAGAAAAGGTTCTGTCACAGAGTCTCCGCTCCCTCCCCCCAAAAAAAATCTATATTAACAAAACGGTCAAGCCGTGTATGAAGTTCACCGCAGTGTCCTCTTCGTGCAAGGTCACCAGATAGGTCAAATGCCATCCTCAAGATGGTTTATTAAACCTTTTTGTTGTTGTTGTTGTTTTTTTTTTAAATCTTATTTGTCTAATTATTCATTTAGTGTGTGTGTGTGTGTGTGTGTGTGTGTGTTTGAAAATATGTGTCTTACCTCGTTTCCAGTTTTCCAAAGAAAACTGCAGGCGGGGGGGGGGGGGGGGGGGGGGGGAGATTGACTCATTGAACACTATCTCCTCTCACTCACTCACTCGCTCGCTCGCTCGCTCACACACACAACACAATACAGCACACACTCACACACTCACTCTCTCTCTCACTCTCACTCTCTCTCTCATTCTCTCTCTGTCTCTTTCTTTTAAAGAAAGTGGAAAAGAAAACAATCGCTTTGAAAGTGCCATCGCACTTTTGTAGTTCACTGCACATGCTGATCCGTTGACACAGGCTTCGCCTATTCCATCCCTTCGCCACATCTCCCCCCCCCCCCACACACACACACCTCCACCCCAATCCCCCTCACGCCTTCTTTCCGTTTATCCGACATGCATGTGCTGTATTTTTTGTTGTTTTGTTTTTCATCTCCGAGGCGGATAGGGGAGATGGTGGTGTGGGAGTGAGGAAGAGGGGATGGGAGCGTAGCATTTCTCTGCCTGAAAAGAAAAGTGTGGTTGTGCTCAAAATTTCTAACTTTTTGTCTGTTTCCTTCATGACACTGCTCTGTTTTCTTTCTTGTGTCGAGCTGTGGTGTCCAGAAAATATGACAGATGTTTCTTTTGAATTTGTTAAGAGACGTTTACAGTAAGTGCTCTTCTTTTTCTTCTTCTTCTGTCGCTGCTGATGCTGCTGCTATTCCTCCTCCTCCTCCTTCTTCTTCTAGAATGCGTAATATAAATAAAAATTGCGAGTAAACCAAGTAAACGATAATCAATGCCCTGGGAAAAAAAAACCTTCTACCGAACTGGATCACTGAGGGACTTAATGACAAAATGACACATGTCAAAATAATATTGCATAATAACCTGCAGGTCATTAGAGTTTCCGGCGGTCAACGCTGAAGAAAAAACGTCTTTTGTTCCTGTCTCAGATGTCGGTCGATAAGAAACTGAAATGTGTGAAGAGTTAATCAAATAAAGTCTTGGATAGTTAGAGCCCTAGCTTAATTGGAAGTTAAGCTGATGATTGGGTGGTGGGAAATTTAAGTATAGTATCACATGGATATTGACTTTCTCTATTTGTTTTGTCGTGTTTGCTATCTTTCTTTCTGTCCGCATTTCGGTTTGTCTATATCTTTAGTTTTTGTTTGTTATATTCCATAATAAAAGGGTAGTGCTCCAGAAGAAGGCAACAACTTTGTAGCCCATCTGCGTTCTTTTATATGAGTTAGTCCCATTCACAGTCAAGATTTAAACAACCTTTGCATGGAGGGGATTGTCATCTGACGTATTTTCGTGCGTTCCTCAGTGAGGGAATGAGAGATGTCATGTTTTAATTGCACGCAGTACTTGCCCAGGGGAAGCCTCATATCCGCTGTCCAGTATTCATCACCCTTTGAGTGGTAAATGAGATCGATAACAGTTGAGTTCACGCATGAGCTTAAGCCATCACGCTCGAGTCAAGAGCCGCACACTCTTACTAAGCCTCGGAGAGGTGGATTCAAGCGCATGGACCCATTTCCTGCACAAGTTGAGCCCCATTAGAGCAGCAAGGGGTATGGAGGTACGGAGTGGTGGAGGCAGTTGGGGGAAGAAGGAAGCAATCGATTGTAAAACCTGACACCTGCCTCGCCGGCTTCTGCTCGGCTCTAATCCTAAATTCCGCTCCCTGTTCCTCCCCTTTTCCGCCCGTACCCCTCCCCTTTTCCATCAGCCCGCCAACAGGTCTGAGTTCATTAATGGGTCCAGGGTCACGGGGGGGATGTTTCTGGCTTTCCCCCCATCATCCGTCTGCCCATCCCTCCCTTGTTGGTAGACACGTTCCCCTCAGCCTGGTCAGAATGGGCCCCAGTCATCGCTCAAAGTCGTCTTGGCTGTTTTCCCCCTTTCTCTCTACGTGATAACGTGTCGCTGGCTGCTGAATTGCTGTGGTGCCATTGATTCCTGTAAATCTGGGGACTTGTTAGCCAGCCGCCTCTCCACCACTCTCTTCCTTCCACGGGACCTGCGGAACTTGGCTTCTTTTCAGCGGGAAGTGAATCATGCTTTTCAGGGCATTCTCACTGTTCACATCTTTCGGGAAGCAATTAAAACTGGGCGAAAGGAATTTCAACGTTGATTAAACGTGTCACGGTGCATCATTCTTTTAAAAAAACAGTTTCAACATTTTTAAAAGCATTGTGTTTACTTCTATGGTGGAGAAGTCTGTCAAACTTCATTCACCCTACTTGAAAAACAGGACAACAGGAGAAATGTCACTGCTATGTTTTGGACATATTTCTTACCACGTAAAAATATTGCCCGTTTTCCTCAGCTGGATTGATATTGCTACCTGTATTCTGTATGTCGTTAGCCCGAATTTTGACTTCGCCGCTTTTTCGAGGCCCCCTCTTTGCCGACGTAAAGTATGTTTAAATCTGTAGTCCTCTGACAAAAAATGACTTAGAAATCGTCTTCACAGTTTTGCTCTTGAGCAAAGCATAGCCTAAAGGGATGGAAAAAAAACAATTTAGGATTTTTGTAGATTCTGCAGTCCCTTCTCACTAAGTGAAATAAATCTGGAGAATAAAGCATTCAGGACAACTTTGTGAACATGCCTTCAAAACACTCCAAGCTCTTACTCACTCCCAAGACAGAAAATTTCTGTACCATATCTGAATTTTCAAAACAGTTTTTGAATGGGGTACAGTTTTTACAAGACTGTTGATCAAATACGGTCTATTCAATTTGAAAGTGATTAAAACTTTAACGTTTAGGAAAAAGCATGGATCACAATTTGCCACGGGTTTTGTTATACT
>NC_134880.1:18482352-18549852 GCF_041734735.1 Babylonia areolata | reverse complement strand
TACTCCTATCTCTGTCTCTGTCTCTGTCTGTCTCTCTCTCTCAGTCTCCATCCGGAACCTGCTGCTTCCATTGTCTGGCCGTGGAAGTTCTCCCGTTCCAGTCTCATCTGCTGCCTCTCCCCCCACACCGCAACCCCCACCCACGCCAACCCACCCTCTCCTTCGTCTCCCTTTCCCACCCTCCTCCCTCTATCCCTCCCTTCCTCGTCTTCTCACCCAATAATTTGCAACCACTGATTAAGTTAGCCTTTTCCAGGCAGGGTCTAATTAGGTTTTTTATTTCAAGTCTAACTTTGCTTAATTCTGATCGAATTTCTCCGGCGCTTGCGCGCGTGGTCCACGTTTCGACAACTCCCTCCCCTCCCTTCTCCAGGTCCACCACCCTCCCTTCCCCCCATGAAACTCAACTCCCCCCCTCCCCCCCCTCTCCCCCATTCTGTCACGTGGGGAAAAGCGGAAGGACGTAGACCTGTCTCCCCTTTCTGCTGTCGTCTGCTTTCGACTCTCGGCAATTCTCCACGGACAGGGAGACTGTACAGAAAAGGACGGGAACAGCGAGCAGGCGGCGAGATCGAGTCCAATGCCTGGCACTGGCTTTGAACACCTGAGTCCCAATTTTTCGCCAGAGTTAAAGGTTTCTTTGGGGACTATATGGCAAGGAGCAGCGCGCGCCACCATCTGTAGGTTTGGCGGCTCGGTGGCTGGATCCGATTGCCCACCCGTACTTTGATCTGGCGGTGCGGAGACGTTCAAGAAGCAGCTTTAATTGGGGAAGAAATAGACAGGGGGTCGGGGGGGGGATGCTTGGGTGACACCTTGCCAAGGGGAATAAGACGGGTCGGTCTAATGTGTGAGAAAAGAAACCGAGTTTTCGATCGTCGTCGTCGATCCGTTGCGTTTTTTTTCTTTTTTTTATTATTATTATTTTTTTAATATTAATTTTAATATTGATGGAGAAGGGAGGTGGATTCTTCCCTCTGTCTGCTTGCTGGCTGTCTTTGTTTGTTTGTTTGTTTGTCTGTTTGGTTGTGTGTGTCTCTGTGTGCTTTATTTTATTTTATTTTATTTTATTTATTATTTTATTTCTTTTTTTTTCTTAAGGCCTGGCTAAGCGCGTTGGGTTGCGCTGCTGGTCAGGCATCTGCTTGGCAGATGTGGTGTAACGTATATGGATTTGACCGAACGCAGTGACGCCTCCTTGAGCTGCTGATACTGATACTGATAGCATTGTAACCTTTATATGATGAAGGTGACGGTGTAGTGAGAAAAGAGGGATGGAGAAGGGAGGGGGGGTTCTGCCCTCTTGTCTGCTTGCTGGCTGCCTGTTTTGTTTGTTTGTTTGTTTTGTTTGTTTGCCTGTTTGGTTGTGTGTGTGTGTGTGTGTGTGTGTGTGTGTGTGTGTGTGTGTGTGTGTGTGTGTGTGTGTGTGTGTGCTTTTTTTTGTCTGTTTTTCTGGTTGGTTGATTACAGTGGGAAAAAAAAAGGTTATATTAACTCAGTTTCGGATTTTAGAAAATATTTTTTAGGTGTGACAAAAAACAGGTTATTTTAACACATAATTGATACAGATTGTAGCGGTGTTTGAATAATTTACTTATTGTTACAAGGTGTCAAATGAACGATTTATTATATGCTGTTTCAAGATGTCAAATAAATGATTTTCACACTGTTTATTTCTGGATGTCAGTTATCAATCACGTTATTTTAACACAGTTCGTATCAGAGTGACAGATAAACCAGTAATTGCCACAACGTTTGTAAACCTGGTTAACTCGTAACAGATACAACAACAAAAACGAAAAGGTTTTCAAGCTGTTTTCTTTTCTTTACCATTTTGAAGCAAGTATGTATCGTATGTTTTTACAGTATACTCATTTAAGAAGTACTGTGCTTCGCAAAAGCGCTCAATGGTTATTCCAGAAGGACTTTCTTATAATTATATCTGTGGTCCCTGTCAAAGTGTGTGTGTGTGTGTGTGTGTGTGTGTGTGTGTGTGTGTGTGTGTGTGTGTGTTATGTGGCTGTTTTTTTCTAAGCTGATTTTGGTCCCTGCGGTATGCATTTATAACTACAATTAAGGATCAACGGTGCAGGACCCATCAATCTGATGATGCTTCTCAATTCCATCATAGACCTCCCTTCCCATCCCCACATCCCCCCTCTCTTTCTCTGTGTGTGTGTGTGTGTCTGTCTCTCTGTCTCTCTCTGTCTCTGTCTGTCTGTCTGTCTGTCTCTGTGTGTGTGTGCTATTGTCATTGCAACAGGGACAGTCAATGCCTAAAGTATTTCTTCTTGAGTAATAAAGTTTTTAATAAATCTTGAATCATCGCTCTCTCTCTCTCTCTTTCTGTCATGTCGTTGCCTCTGTCTGTCTGGCTGTCTGTCTGTGTGTGTGTCTCTCTCTCTCGCTCGCTCGTATGAAGTTTGTTGTTGTTGTTGCGACAGGGACAGATTGGAATGCAAGGCAATGCCTAAAATCTTTATCCTTGAGTAATAGATTTTGAATAGTGAAAACAGTTTTTGCGTCTTGAACCACTCTCCTCCCTCCCCCCCTCTCTCTCTCTCCGTTTATCTATCTATCTGTCTATCTATCTATCTGTATGTGTGTGTGTCTCTCTCTCTGTGTCTCCTTGTCTCTGTCTCTCTCTGTTTCTCTTTCTTTTTTCCCCATATATTTGTGATGAGCACACAGTTATAACAGTTGACATGAGACGGTTTCGTTCTATCCTTCTTGTTTGTCCTTATGTATGACCACAATGCGTGGTCAAGAGTGTTTACGCTGCTCGTAGATGAATGAAATTTGCATATCTAATCACCGGCTGAAGACTGAAGGCTCACGTGTCAGTATCAATGCAGAAGGTCTAGATATTGGTAGTGTTCAGCACCATTACGGTCTCTGGTAAAGTGTCTTTGCTGTTTCAATTGGCCAGACCTCTCTACTCTTTTTGTGCTTTTGATTCACCTTCTTTTGTGTGCACTAAACTGTCTTCGTTCTTCTTTTGTCTTTCTCTTCTTCTTCTTTATTCTTCTCTAGCTTTTATTTCACGTGTTTGATGTTTTGCTTTTGTTTTATTTTTCTCTCGTTTCATTTATTTATTTATTTATTCTATTTTATTTTATTTTATTTTATTTTTATTTTTTTGGTTAGTTGTCTTCCATTTGGTCTTGTCCATCTGTTTTAATTGAAAGTAACTGCAAAAATGGTGTAAATATACCTACCAAAACAGAGTGTCGAGTGGTGGCGTTAAAATTATTGCCATTGTGTGTTCGTTTTGTTGTTATCATTGTTGTGGTTTGATTCATTTTTGGTTGTTGTTGTTTTTATTGATATGCGCGTACTTTCCATATTATATTCAGTGCCTTTTCCCTAAGTTGACAGGTGAGAATGGAAGGATACGAAGTAATTGAAGAATCACAGTTTGTCATTTATATTCATACAGACATCCAGGAACGGCAACGGCAGTCTGTTTCACATCTCGCAATAAAAAGGTCATGTTGTTGACAGATTGGGCCTTGGATGCCTTGCCGGGTTTAAAGGTCCATCTGGGGTTCTAAATGGAAGTCATGACATGATCAACAGTAAATGTATATGCATAATATATATATATATATATATATATATATATATATATATATATATATATATATATGCTTGTCTCTCTCTCTCTCTCTCTCTCTCTCTCTATATATATATATATATATATATATATATATATGAGAAAGAGAGAGAGAGAGAGAGAGAGAGAGAGAGAGAGAGAGAGAGAGAGTCCGTCTCAAGCGTAGTACAGTGGTCTTCTCCACCATGCTTTCCCACTTGTTTATATCTGCGGGAGCGGGGATCAGGCTTCTTTTTGCATACATCACCGGTGCGGAGGCATGGGCGTCCGATAGTTCCAGAACTCTGGTCTCCAGTTGTCTGTGAATTTTTTGTTTTTTGGGTGTTTTTTTTGTTTGTTAGTTTGTGGGATTTCCATTCCCCCTAGACATGCCCTGGCCATCTGAAGCGTCGCAGGCTGAGGAGTGGCATAAACTGTATATGTATCTCTGTAAAATAATATATATATATATATATATATATATATATATATATATATATATAGTGTGTGTGTGTGTGTGTGTGTGTAAGTGTGTGTGTGTGTGTGTGTGTGTGTGTGTGTGTGTGTGCAGAAAATTAAACAGAGTATGTCGACCTATTGCCATTGGCCCTAAAAGTCAACTTGTTCGGTTCTAGTGTCTTGCCTCAACCCCTACCCCTAACCCGGTCATTTACCGTTTCTTAGTCCACCCCCCCCCACACACACCCACCCCCAACCCCTATCCCCGTCTCATTTCTCATTGGCTCATTGCTTTTGCATCCGCCTCTGCTTACCCACCTCCCTCACCCCTCCCTGCCCCCTCTTTCTTTTCCCTGCTTCCAAGCCAAGTCTCTCTCTCTCCCCTCTCTCTCTCATGGACTCAATCAAGCTAAGGACAGTTAAGTGTCAAAGTGTCTCTAATTCATTTAACTCAAAATCTATTTTCTTTTTCTTTTCTAATACATTTTGTTCTATTGTTTTCACCATTATTGTTCAGATTTGTACCTCCCCACCACCACCCACACACCCCACCACCGATGTCAGCGGAGCTGTACAGCTAATTACAAAAACCATTTCAGTGTTCAGTGTTCTCTCTCTCATTCACTCTCTCTCACTCACTCACTCTCTGTCACTCTCTCTCTCTCTATTTCATCTTTATTTCTACCCTAACTCCTTCCCCTACTCCCTATACACCACCACCTCCACCTTACCCACCCTCTCCCCCACCCCACACTCTCAGACCTTCTCCACATCATTTTTTCCCCCCGTCGTCCCCCTATGGGACCACGGGCAATTATTTTCTGTCGAAAGTGGGTCCCTCGGCTGTACAGAAAAGGAATCCACGCCACCAGTTTAAACTTGACAGGGTCAGGTCGGACAAGGAAGAAGTGTGATTTGGTTTGTGTGATTGTGTTGTTGCTTTGTTCGACTGGTGAGGACGCCGGAAAGAGGATGGGAGGGGGTGGGGGTGCGGGGGGTTGGGGGGGGGGGGGGGGGTGAACGTCCGAGTGAAAGAACGAGACCGATGACGTTTGGCTGGGAGCGTGTACAACACTTGCTACAAAAGAAGTTTAGAAAGTACATAGAATGCAGGGCCACTGTCTGTTAGCAACGTGCAGATCGATTGGGTGAATGAACAAAAAAATACAATACATAAGCACGCAAAGAGATAAAAGGTTTGAAAATAGAAAATCGTATATACCTACAAGTAGACATTTACAATGTATAACTCACACAAATGTCGGGAAATAAACAGATTAGCATTTTGGAATATCAACATAGTTGGCAAGGGCTCCGATATGGATGCATGGCTGTGAAGTTAATGATTCGAACGATATTGCCAACAATAATTTATTATATACTGGACTCAGATTCTTGAATTCCTCAAGGAACAAACATTCCTGAACTCGTAGAGAAGGAAACGCAACACCAACTTCTTCTTCTTCTTCTTGCTCAGACTTATCATTTTCTTTGTGTTATCTCTTCTTCTTCTTCTCCTTCTTCTTCTTTTTCGTCTATTCCAAATGTCCCCCATTTTTATTCCTCTGTTTCTTTATCTTGTTTATTGCATTCCCTGTTTTATCTGAGGTATTACTCAGACGCATCTATTTCCATTTTGTTTTCCAAACGCAGTATCTCCCAGAAAAAAAAGAAAGAAAAAGAACAAATTGCCCAAGCGCGCGCGAAAAAAAGGGTGTGTGATGTGTGTGTGTGTGTGTGTGTGTGTGTGTGTGTGTGTGTGTGTGTGTGTGTGTGTGTGTGTGTGTGTGTGTGTGTGTGTGTGTGTCTGTCTGTCTGTCTGTCTGTCTGTGTCTGTGTGTGTTTCTGCGTATGTACTTATCATCACCGATTTCATTCCAACCCCAGATTGTAAGCAAATACATGACTGGACAAGAAATCATGGAAAGTATACAGCAATATGAAAAACAAATAATTTAAACCCCTTGATTGAAAGACATGCCCGCGAAGACGGCAAATAATAATTTGCTGTAAGAGGCAAGCAGCCAAATAGAATACGAAGACCAGAACTGTCATCTCCTCACTCCGTATGCTGCATGAGACGAATAGTCAAACAGAACATGGGTAATCCACTTTTTTCTCCACATTCTTACTTTCGTTTTCTTCTTCTTCTTCTTCTTCTTCTTCTTCTTCTTCTTCATCATCATCATCATCTATTCAGTGCGTTATTGGTTTCATTCAGTTGCATTCCCCTGCATATAAAGCAGATTTCTTATAATTTTAGGCGACTGGATGAGACTACTAATGGCGTAGACAGAATTGGTAGGGAGAGGTAGCGCTGTACACTTCCCTTTGTTTGACTCTCTGTGTGTCTGCCTGTAAATTCCTATCTAAATGCGTATGGACAGCTGTTTCTCTCAACCATGTGGTCCTGTTTCATACAGCGCCAACCTCTTTTAACTCTACTACTTGAAAACAATATATATCTGATAATGACTTTGATTTTCGATTTGAATAAAAAGAGTGGGTAGGGTGGGTCTATGTTCAGAAGCCTTGAAGAATGGATGCAGATTAAATCATTTTTTGATAATTGTTGACCCAGAAGTTGATTCGAAATATCAAGCTGAAATGGAGAGAAAAAAAGTCTTGTTTTCGGTTGTTGCCTCGTTGGTTTATTGGCTGTGCTATTTCTTAAAAATCATTTTCTTGACTAACGTTGATGATGCCGCGCGTTTTCAAAAAAATATTTTCATCTTTACAGAACGCTCTTGGTCAAAATTATGCATGGTATTCTCTACAACTCCTTCCACTAATTATGTACGTTACTGAAGAACCCATCTGTGGACCTAACTTGACAGAGTAATTGACACAGATGCCGTTTCCTTTGTATGACCCTCACATGTCAATTTGACCGAACCGACGGGAACAATTATTGCACCACCTGCAACAGTTGGCTGTCAGCAGCAGTCACAGCAGCGACCGTGTTAGTGATGACGACCACAAACAAGTGCTGTTCCAGACACTAGGGGAGTAAGGAGTCGGGGGTGTGGGGGCAGGAAGAAGAGTGGCGAGGGAGGAGCAGAGGGTCGGTCCAATTCCACCCCCAGGCAACTTCCACCACCCCTTAACTACTCACTCTCCAGCTCTCACCCACCCATCCATCCCCTGGACCACCCCCTCCCTCCTTCCTATCTGGTCAGTTGCATGGAAATGACAAGACAAAGGCGACCATCCATCCCTGCGCCACCCTACCCCACCTCCCCCACCCTCGCCTTAACCACCACCACCCTCCCCCAATCAGATGGTGCTAGATGGAAGAGTAGGGCAGAATTAGGGGCAGGGGTCACGCCTTATGATTGGGGAGGAAAGTCAGACGACGGAGTGACCCTGGGCGAGTGGCTGGGTCATTTCTCACGGCTGACGTTGTGTGACCAGTGTGAAAGCAAGGTACCCAGGCCATGATGGTGCCCCCCCCCCCACCTCCCCCCCCCCCGGGTTCGTTGTTCTTGTGAACGTGACGGTCGTGGTTGTTTTCAGGGCGTGGGATGGGGTAAGGGTAGGGGTTGAAAAGGGCTTTAGGTATATCATTAAATGTACCCACCGGTTTTGACTGGAAGATTGACAACAAACCTTTCTATTGTAGCAGCAATAACAATGACACAACAAAACAAAACAACAACAACAACAACAAAAGAAAAAAGAAAAAAAAAGGGGGGGGGGGAGAGAGAGAGAGAGAGAGAGAGAGCATGGGAGAGAGCAGCAGTAATAACAACAAGCATCATTACTGACATATGTGGGTGCTTACGTGTGTGTGTGTGTGTGTGTGTGTGTGTGTGTGTGTGTGTGTGTGTGTGTGTGTGTGTGTACATGTACATACATACATACATGCATGCATACATACATTCACACGGTTATAAAGATTTTGCAGTGCACTTCATAACATTGCAAACAATAAGTATTTCACGGAAATAGCTGACCTTCAGCAAAGATGGCTTGGGTGCATCTGTTTTGTTAGATGTATCTTAACAACGCTCGGAGAGGAGGAAAGGGTGTGTGGGGGTGAAAAGGTGGGGGCAAATCTGAATGGGGAACCATTCTCCTCTGTCACAGGGACAGAAGACCAAAGGATTTTCTATTATCCGCCGTCCCCAGTGGGGCTGTTGGGATTAATGAGAACGATTTGGACCACAATTGACAGCACTGGAGCCGCCTGCAGATGATATTAGCATGATGGCCTTGATGTGAGCACATGTGACTTCCTCGGTGGTGAGTTAATGTATGCGGTGTGGGTCTCCTGGTGCGGAGTGTGTGAATACACCCTCCCACCCTCCCACCCACCCCCCTCCCCTCCCCCTTCCTTCTTCTGGTTCTGTAGGCAGTAAGGGATTTTTTTTGTGCGATGTTTCAGAAATATTCCTCATTCCTTTGTCTATGTACGCTGCGTAGAATGAAGATATGTAAGGGAACCCTTCTCATAAACATTTGCATTCTGCCAGATTTTCCATCGTCTTTGCCGTACTGACAACACTTAGACATTCCTTCCACAGATACGGCTCGTAACATGGGTGTTGTTGCTAACAAAGATTTCTGTGAAAGATCAGGTTTCCGAGATGGGCCAAAATGTCTTGATTTGATAAATGCAAGGACAGCTTGTATCTCCGACTTGAAGCAACTGAAATCTTGGTTACGTCTCTGGCTATCTCTAGATTAGACTGCTGTCTAAATTCCTTTTTTTTAGACAAGGCAGCTGTAAAACCCAGTTTGCTTGGATCCCACAGAAATACATTAAACGGAATTGAAAGAGTTAGGATCTCTTCGTCTGTCAACTGATATCCACGTTTTCAACGCCCTGGTGGACTGAAGACACTACTGGGGCTGCATGTCTTTCCTGATGTTTATTAGCCTTAACATCTGAAGCAAACTTATGTGTTTTTTTAGGCTGCGACCACAACGTTTTCCAGCGTAACTCAACTCTTGATGTAGAATCTTCTCAATTCATACCAACCACAGACAGCGCTGGGTTTAGTAACTCCCTCCCTCCCTCCCTCCCCCTCTGTCTCTCTCTCATTCTGTATGTGTTGATTTGCCTTGGCATATGGTGGAAGCTAATGGGAAACAACTGGTGGAGGTGTCGTGTTTATCCTGTCTTTTGCTGTACAGTGAACACACACAAAAGAAGGGGGGGGGGGGGGGGGAATCACGTTCGTGTCCACCAATAAAAGCATTTCTGTCGTGTGGTATTCGATTTTACATAACACGTCTTTCACCAGCCGCCGAGGCGAAGTGGACAGCATCGCGGACTGATGACTGGGAAGACTTAGGTTGGAACCCCTATCAGAAGAAAATGTATTTTTGCACGTGGCAGTCTATCGACAAATGGACTGACTGACCACACAGTTGAGTGACATACGCTTCACGGAAGCTTCTTTGAGATTTCCCTGACCAGCACTGAGTGTGCGCACATCTCTCGAGACTGGTTGGCACCGCTATTGAAGCGTTCAGTACAGTTCATTATAGCGTCGTCCAAAACTTAATACTTCTGCTTACCATTGTTATCATCATCCCTGCATAAGCGTCATCATCATCATCATCATCACTGTCATCATCATCAGCAGCAGCAGCAGGAGCAGCAACAGCAGCAGTAACATAAGCTTAATTAAAAACAACAACATACACAGAATACGTAACCAAAATTCTGTGGAGTTCGCTCGATACTGTCTTCTCCGTGAGTGCGAGGGAGTTGGTTCAGAGGGAGACGGTGATACAGTGCATATGTTGAAACACGGCAGTCATCACTGAACACGATGGAAGTGAAGAAGCACTGCTTGGTCTCTTTTGATGTGTGTCCATGTGGCGGAATGTCATTGATAGACCCTGCTTGTGAACTGCCTGTACCGGGACTACGGCAAAAAGAGCCCTGTGTGTGGATGTGCTTGTCGGATTTGGAATGTAGAATGGCGTGTGGGAAATGCCACCGAAACGGCTGTGGAAATAATCATCGGACAGACAAGAAAAGAAAACGGGGAAAAACATATAAATCAAGGCAAAAGAATGGAAAGAAAATAGTCGCATTTTAAAACATTGTTGATCGTAGTGTGAATGATTCGTGTAGGAGTCGTGAGAGGTCTCAAACTGACTTTCTTGTGAACCGACATCTGATCAGGTTATAAGCTCTATGCCTTTGGAATTAGAATGAATATCTTCGTCTGTCTTCTCTGGGTCTGTGTTTTTGTCTTTATCTCCGTGTGCGCGCGCGCGAGTGAGTGAGTGAGTGAGTGTGTGTGTGTGTGTGTGTGTGTGTGTGTGTGTGTGTGTGTGTTGGTGGGTGGGTGGGTGCGCGCGAGCTCGCGCGCGCATGTGTGTGTTTGGGTGAAGGTGGAATCTTTATGTGTGCATTCATGAGCTGCAACTGTCAGTCGAAGAGAACAGGACCCCGTGTAGGCAACCAATCTCCGTTTTCGGGAAGTTTTGCTAATTAAGTTCAATATTGTTTTTGTTTGTTTTTTTTTCCCTTTTTTTTCATTGCTCACTGAATAGTGGCATACGTTATGGCATCTATAATGTGGGTATTTGATTGAATGTTCATGTGTAACTATTTACAACGGAGACAGGCACAAGCAGGTCGGCAAATGCATTGGGTTTTGAGATAGGAAATGTTTTCGCCCAATGATTATCGGCCAGTCAAGCGCTCAACGTTCTTATTTGACATCATTATCATCATCTTCATCACCATCATCAGCGTATCGCATGGATTTCTCTTTTCTCGATTTCTCTCATTTACTTTTTTTTTTCAATCTTTCCACGACGTTGCAATCATCGTTTTGGCTGTTGATGTTGTTTGTTTGTTTTTGTTTTGTAGACTTGTGTGTGTATGTGTGTGTGTGTGTGTGTGTGTGTGTGTGTGTGTGTGTGTGTGTGTGTGTGTGTGTGTGTGTGTGTGCGGCGTGTGCGTGTGTGTGTGTGTGTGTGAAGTCAAGTCAAGTCAAGATTTTATTTCATGATGGTAAATTGAATAAGCAACAATTGCTTTTTTTTTACATCAAGCCATCAATGAAAATAATAATGATAATGATAATAATAATAATAACAATAATAAAAAAAAAGAATTAAAAAGAAGGAAAAAAAAGAGAAAAAAATAGGAGAGAGAGAGAGAGAAACAAGCAGATGAAGAGCAACAGTAACAACAAAATGCATATATATATATATATATATATATATATATATATATATACAAGAATATTGTGATAAAGAAATACACAATTGTGTGTGTGTGTGTGCGTGCGTGCGTGCGTGTGTGTGTGTGTGTGTGTGTGTGTGTGTGTGTGTGTGTGTGTCTGTGTGTGTGTCTGTGTGCTTTTTTTCTTATTTTTCTCAATTCTATTTGAGCACTGTTGAAGTCATCCCCTTCATTCCTGACCTTAATTACTATAAATAAAACAGTTAACAATCTGTTCCTGTTTTTTTGTTTGTTTTTTTTTGGGGGGGGGCGGGGGGGGGGGGGGGTTCCATACCAGCTTATTGATGTTAATGATAACGATGATGCATCAGGAGCCGTCGTGTCCGTTCACCACACGTGTGGAAGCTGTCAGCAGATAACTTGACTGGCTCTGATTGAAACGAAATGAAGCACCGCACGGAAATGTGGCTGATTAAAACGAAACTAAACAGCCCACCGAAAATCACAGGCAGCCGATAGCAGCTTGATATCCTGTTTTCTCTCTCTCTCTCTCTCTCGACCAGTGCCCCTTTTCCCCTCCAGTTGCCAACATTGAAAACACACACACACACACACACACACACACACACACACACACACACACACACACACACACACACACACACACACACACACACACACACACACACACACACACACACACACACACACACGCACGCACGCACGCACATACACAAACACCCGCATGCGCGCGCAAAGAGTCTACGATGAGTGTATAAATAAATAATGATCCACTAATAAATGAGATACTAGAATGGTAACTGGAAAAGATAATGATATGGGAGTAAGAGGACGGGAGGAGGAGGAGAGAGAGAGAGAGAGGCCATTGGAGGGGGAGGGAGAGGAGGAGGATTTGCAGTCTGGACTGGGGGCAGGGTGGTGGTGGTGGTGGTGTGATTGAGCGACCAAAGTGACCGAAGCGAACACGCAATCAAGACTGGATAAAATGGTATAGAAGTGCGCCTCCCCCTCCACACCCCCCAACAACCCTCACCTTCGCCCAGCCCCCACGCAATTCAACCCCCCCCCACCCCCCCCACCCCCCTTCCCCCTCCCAGTTTCCTCTCACCGAACCCCTCAACTTTCGATAACCTTGCTTTGTCTGCCGCTCCACTGCTGTGTTCATATCACAGCCCCCACTTCCTCAACCTCCCCACCGACCCCCCGCGCCCCCTCAACCTCCTCCCCAACAAATCCCCCCCCCCCCTTCCAACCACTCCTCCTTCCTCCACCCCACACTATTTGTTTTCTGTCTTCTTCTTCTTCTTTTCTTTCTTTCTTTCTTTCTTACTTACTTACTTTCTCTTTCCTTCCTTCTTCTTCTTCTTTCTTAATTGTCCGTTTCATCTTTTGAATCTTTTATGATAATGGTGTTTTATTCTGTTTTAGCTCTTCATATTAGGATAGATAACTGTCCGAAATCTGGGCTGCCCTCTGTGAAGAGAACGTGTCGCCAGCGGTTAGCAACATCCCTGCCTGTGTCTGTCTGCATGTATATTCATTTCATAATTAAAGTTGATTTGTTTTGTTTGTTTGATTTTTTTTTTCTGCGGAATGTTGGCACGGACATTTTTCCTATTCCCACAAGGTTTGTGTTCAATCCACCAAGTGCTAGCTGCACGTGGGACCTCGGTTTATCAACCTCTTCCATCATCACCAGTAGAATTAGACCACAATCAAACGAAGAGCTAAAAGAAATCGTAATAAACATTTATTATCCATCTCCACTGTTGATGATAGTGTCAAGTCAGGAGCTGTGATTTGTTCCCCAGTCTCTTTTATCATATGGTGAACACACGAACTGTAGTGCATGCAGTCTGATTAAACAGAACAAGGAAGTACTGTCGAACAGCAGCAGTAGACAGCGGTTTGTGTTTCTCTTTTCCTCCCCTGTCCTCTCCCTATATTATCTGGGGGGAAAACTGGGTTTGTGGTGGGGCAGGGGAGATGGAGTGTGCAGGCCCGATTAAACCTATTCCCGTTTCCCCTATTCTTTTATCGTGCAACCACCCTCAGTAGTCTGTTCAGAGTTCAACTCTTTGTCCCGTTTCGCTTGCCTCTCCATTTATTCCCATTTCACCTTTTAACCACCCGGATGAGTGTTAAGGTGCACACATACCACTACCTTCTTCGAACACTTTTCAGACTAAACCGGTCTTGAGACAGAGCTAAATATCATGAATCCATTAGGAGAAACGACATGACTACCGAGCGAATAATAATTATGTAAGCAGTTAAGTGTAAGAAAAAGCTTTGTGTGTTGATTAATGATTACCGATACAAAAACCAGACCATCAACACATAGACCGGATCAGAGTTAAATTATGAAAGTAAGGTTAGTTGGGTTCTTTGTTGTTGTTTTTTTCACCATACTTTGCACAAACGTGCGTGTACGCATTGACACGTAGCTAATGACTACATAAGCGAATTGGGAATAGGCGAATCAGGAAAAAGACGAATTGGGATGACACCACACGGAGAGTGTAGGAGAAGTGGGACATGATATAAGCGTTAACTGATGAGGGAGGGTAATTCCAGAACTCCAACTTCCCACGAACATTCTCCCACCAAACCAAACCAAGACGTAAGCACTGGAGAAACACGACCCCAAGGGCGCACGCCACTATGTCGTTAAACTTACCAACTGTCGAAAGGTACCGTGATGGATCGGGGCTGCTGTTGGCGCGAAAGGGTGAGTGAGATGAAGTGGGAAGTGGGGGTGCGGACGGGAATCTGTGTGGGAGGGTGCGGGGAGGTTGGGAGTTGGGGAGGGCGTGTAAGAGGAGCGAATACAATTCGACAGGATTAAAGCAACATCAAGGTCATTATTATTTTTTTAATCCTGTCGTATCACCTGCTGTGGCGCTATTTTTGTTGTTGTTGTTGTTGTTGTTGTTGTTGTTTCCAATCTTCTATTTATTCAATTTTGTGTGTGTACATTGTTCATGTGAATATATATATATATATATATATATATATTTATGTTCATATAGAATAAGCTAATATGCATCAGGAATAATTCAGTTGTGCATTCAACGTTTATATGAGCGCAGTAAACATTAGTTACATGTCCGTACTAGATTTACGTATTAAAGACATGTATACAGAGATATGAAGAAGGACATGTTCAAGTATTGCGAATAAAAGCAAAAGAGAATAGAAGAAAGAAAAAAAGAAAAGAAAAGACAGAAGAAAAAAGGAAAAGGGTTTCTTTCCTACTGTGGAACTAAGGATAATCGTGTTTGACACGCTGCTCATATCAGCCATATATTTATAAATTGTGTCTTGTTCTCGGAACAGCTTTATTCTCTCTTTCGCATGGTATCTCTTCTGTGTACTTATTCTATTGTTATCCCTTATCATCTTCATTCTCCTTCAACTTCCCTAGTTCTCAATTGTGCCATATATATGTTTGATAATACTTGTCATCCATAATAGCGAAATCTAAATTAATCCTACCCCACCACCCCTGTTTCCGGTTTTCAGTGTTGCTCTTGTAGTGTTTAAATCAGCAGGAATCACATGTTAGCCATGATGTTTTTGCTTTTTTTTATATGATAACAACAACAATAATAATAATAATAATAATAATAATGGTGATAATAATAATAATAATGGTGATAACATATCATGGCTGTTGTTAAGTCTGCTTCCTTGTTGATGCAGTAAACTAAATAATCAAGACAGGTTCTGGTTTAAAGAAAACGACGCAACTAGCGGGGACCTGATATCCTCCAAAAGGAGGTACGGACGAACACACACACACACACACACACACACACACACACAGCCTTTTGTAGAGTTGAATTTGACGATCTATTGAGCGACAGCCATAAGATCATTTTGTGCAGGGCTGGGGTCTGGGTTCTGTGAAGGTTGCGTTGTCCGAGGGAGGGAGTCCTGAAACGATGCCTTTTGTCTAGTCCCATTCTACCTGTTTTAGATCGTTGTATGCATGTGCATGGTATTCCGCCACTTCCTGCTTTTGTTTGTTTGTTTGTTTGTTTTTTTTTTTGTTGTTGTTTTTTTCCAAATTTGAAACAAATTTCTATTGTTATTATTGTTTTAACTTTTGGTTTTGTCTTTTTTTTTTTTAAAAATCGGTTTTCTTTCATCCACATTTGTAAAACTTCATCACAATTATGAATACGTATTCAACTTTATTTTCCTGCAGCTTGTTGAATAATGACAAAACCACATTTGTTAAACTTTGTCACAATTATCAAGGCGTATTCAACCTTTTTTTTCCCCCCTTCAACTTGTTGAATAAAAACGAAACTAAATCGCATATGTCAGGGGCTGTTGTTGTCAGTTGTCACCAGTGTTCGTGAAATTAAAGGAATAACTTGACTGTGAACTTGCTCTCAAGCAACAGAAAGCAGCAACAGAACCACGACAGATTAGACAGAATGCTCGTGTCCACGCTGTTCCTTTTCCCCCTCCCTTTTATAACCACTCAGGGAGGAAAACAGCTTTTTTGTTGTCGGTTTTTCTTTTTTCTTTTTTTTTTCTTTTTAAGTGAAAGGGGTCGTGAGTAAGGGAGAACAGGGAGGTAGTGCTGACGGGAGGAGGGTGGGCGGGGTGGGGTGGGCGATGGATGGGAGGGAAGGGGGACGTAAAGATATTGAGGGGCAGTGTGAGCAAGAGGCGGGGAGCGACAAGGCGAACACAATCAAGCGGGCATAAAAAAAGCAGCAAGGGCCACCGGCCCTCAACATGGCGATACTCGCCAGGCTTAACGTCTTTCCGATAACCTCGCTGCCCGCCCGCCGCCCTTGCTGCCCCTGCCGCTCATGTCATGAACCAGCCACACAACTCCACTTACATTTACCTCCATGATTAATTTTTTTTTTCAGTCTAGGGCCGGAGTTGCATGAGGCGATCTTTGCAGTGGTAAGTTTGCTTAGAGTTAATTTAGAATGTTCATAAGTATATGGAATTTATCGTGGAATTAACGATAAGCAAACTTAGTTCTGCTAACTTCGTCTCATACAACCCACCCCAGTGCCCTTTTTCCAACATGTACCATCTTCATGTTCTGAATGGCCAGAATGGTCTTGTTCTGAATGGTCAGAATGGTCTTGTTCTGAATGGCCAGAATGGTCTTGTTCTGAATGGCCAGAATGGTCTTGTTCTGAATAGTAAGAACGATCTTGTTCTGAATGGTAAGAATGGTCTTGTTCTGAATGGCCAGAATGGTCTTGTTCTGAATGGTCAGAATGGTCTTGTTCTGAATGGTAAGAATGGTCTTGTTCTGAATGGTAAGAATGGTCTTGTTCTGAATGGCCAGAATGGTCTTGTTCTGAATGGCCAGAATGGTCTTGTTCTGAATGGTAAGAATGGTCTTGTTCTGAATGGTCAGAATGGTCTTGTTCTGAATGGTAAGAACGGTCTTTTTGTACTGAATGGTGTCCTCCTCATTTTCTTTTTTCCTTCTTTCATCAATTCTGTTTGTCTTTTGAAATTCTTACTGTTTCGTCCTCGCAAGAGATAATATGCATGATTAAAAACATAAGGTTCTGTTGTCGTTTTGTTCCCTTCCTGTTGATTAAGAATAATTATGATGTACTGAGAGCTGCTGTCAGATGCATTACTTATTGCTCAAGTTGGCATTGGAGGAGTGGTCAAGTGAATAGAGTGTCCAGCTTGGAAGTCAGAACCGTGGCTTCAATTCATGTATGTTCTAATACTTTTTTATGTTCTGTATTTTTATTTTTCTTAGCACCCTACCCCACCCGTTCGTTTCCATCCCCATCTTTCTCTTGAGTAGGTGATCTTGGTGATAGCCTTTTAGATGAGACTACCAAACAAAAATCCTATGTGTAGCATGCTCTTTGAATGCGAATGCTCTTACAGCGCACTTGAAAGCATCCGAGGCAACAAGGAAGTTGTCCCTGATAAAATTATGTAGGAAAATCATTTCTGACAGGTAAAACAAATATGCCTGTAGACGGAAAAAAAGGAAAATATGTTGACGCTGCGCCATGGCAACGGGCTTTCTTTCCCCAGGGAGTGCAGCCATAATTTCACTCGGGGAAACCTTTTTTTGTGTGGATACGAAAGTAGTACAATAAATATATTGAAGAAGCTTTATAAGCTCGGAAAGCAGCAGAGTCGCACAGCAGCATAACATCCCTACTTTGTGTCATTTTCTTCCGATTAATAGCTTTCCATGAGAAACATGAGTTCGGAGAAATTTGCAAAAAGGAGGAGGAGCAGAAGTAAAAGGTATTTGAAGACGTGGAGGATGGTCCTTCTATGTGCACAGAGACGCTGAGTGATGTGGAGACAGACATGGCAAACATGACAGCTAACAGAAAAAAAAGGAAGGAAAAAAAAAAAAAGAAGCAAGACTGACTGGAAACGTGCTCCCACACCAGTCTGAACCACTGCTTAGGAAGGTGGCAGAATGGATAAGACGTTTATCTGCCAATACAGTGTCCGTGAGGGTCTGAGTTCGAATCCCGCTCTCGCCCTTTCCCCCACGTTTCAGTCGAAAACCAAACTGAGCGTTTGGTCATTCGGATGAGGCGATAAACCTAGTAGGTCCCACATCCATGCGCACGTGGTGCACTAAATTACCCATGGCAAAATAAGAATTTTCCATTGTCAATATTCTGCAGAAGATAGGAACAAAAACATGTGTGCATGCACTCAAGGCCAGACTAGCGCGTTGGTTTATGCTGCTGGTCAGGCATCTTCCTTGCAGATGTGGTGTAGGGTCTGTGGATTTCTCTGAACACAGCCAGTGACGCATCCCTGGGAAATTGAAACTGGAAATGAAACCACTGTTTACATCAGCCACGCTCCAGGACTGTGTTGTATGAGTGATCTTAGCAGCGCTGAGTTTGCTTTGACTTACAAATGTTCATAGATCTATGCTATTTTAATAGGCTTTTGAAAAAAAATCTTAGCGCTAAGCAAAAATAGCGCTGCAGTGGCTGCTCGCGCAGCTCCTGTGTCCAGTCCAGGATTATTATCCAGTCCAGATCATGCATCTTCATAGTCTTTTTCTTCGTACTCTCTCCCTTTTCTTTTACCTTTGAAAATATCTTTAATTATTTTTTTTCACAGTCATCTCTCACCATCGCCCGTAAAGGAATCAAAATCGGAAAAGTCAACAATCATTTTTTTCGATACATTGTTAACAACACGGTCCTCTTCAGTAATGCAAAGAGGCACAAGTTGACACTCTGTTTTTAACGAATGGGACAGCGCCAAAAATGATTCAATAACTATACATAACTAAACATCACAGAGATTACAGCTCAACTTTCTGTTTCCCCCTCCAACCCACCAATCCCATGCCAACCAATCCCCCTGTCGGTATTTTTTTTTTCTTTCTGTAGCCATTTGGGGGGAACTTTAATTTGGAGAAAGACCTGGGAAGGGGAAGAGGAGACGTGGGTGGGGTGAGAGGTGGCTGACTGCAGGAAGAAAGCGGGGCGAGCTGTGTGTTAGCGGTGAGTAAGATGCGGGGAGCGACAAGGCGAACACAATCAAGGGGGCATAAAGCAGCAGGCCCGCCCCTCAGCCCGTCCCGAGCCAGGAACAACGTACTTCCGATAACCTTGCTCTCTGCCTGCTCCATCGCTTCGCTCCTCCTATCAGTCACAGTCACACACACACACACACACACACACACACACACACACACACTGAGGCCTCGTTGCCTGTCCTGTTTCCCAGAAATGGCTGGTCAGGTTGTCTTCTTCTTCCTCATCATCCTTATCATCCTCCTCCTCCTCATCTTCTTCTTCTCTTCATCATCATCATCATCAGCAGCAGCAGCAACAGCAGCAGCAGCATTATCTTCTTCTTCTTCTTCTTCTTCTTCTTCTTCTTCTTCTTCTTCTTCTTCTTCTTCTTCTTCTTCTTCTTCTTCTTCTTCTTCTTCCATTTCTTGATATTTTCTTCATCTTCTTCGCCGCCGTCTTTTTTTCTACCCCTTCTTCTACTTTTTAATGTCTTCGTGTTGTTTTTTTTCCTATATGCTGACGTTTTGCTTCTCCACCCCTTCCCGACCTGTGTCGGAAATAAAGTATTCATTGTCAAAAGTGAAGCTTCGACTGTCCTGTTTTATTTTTATTTTTTTTCTTCTTGTGGATAATGAAGATAAAAGGAATGTTTCACGTGTTTCACGAACTGTTACCAACACTGTTCGTTGGTGTGATAAACAGCTACCTGACAGGATCTGTTCAGCCGCAACAGTGAATTGATTCACACTGCCACTTAACACAATCATGTTTCTCCCTTTCCCTCCGCTGATAGCCATTTTTTCCCGTGAGAGTGAGTTTGGAGACAGAGAGTTAACGTTGGGAGAGAGAGAGGGGGGAGGAGGAGGAGGATTAGAGAGTTCCAGCCAATGGGAATACCGGAACACTTGGTCACACGAGGCGAGTGACGAAAGCGAGGCATCAAGGACATTCTGAAACCTGACCCCGGCCAGGCTGAAATACTTCCGGAGACGCTGCTCTCTCTGGCTGCTCAAATCAGCCACACGTTGGTGTCTGTTTTCTGTTAACTTTTATTCAGCCTTTGAGATTTCTTCTTCTTCTTCTTCTTCTTCTTCTTCTTCTTCTTCTTCTTCTTCTTCTTCTTCTTTACCATTAGTGTCCTCCTTTATCTGTTTCAGTCTTGGAAGCGTAACTTCCATAGTCATTACAGCATCACATGTTATATTTCTACCCCATGTAACTGAACCAAAAATAGCTCGGCTTTTATTTTACCCGCCACTTTGTATAAGTCAAACTGGATGGTACTAATCGAATATTCAAACATTGAAACAAGATATTCAGAATAAAAGGGAAAGAACAAACCTAACTTTTGAGCAAATATATACATACATATATACATGCATCTATATATCTTTATATCTATCTACATACATATATGTTATTTATACATGTATGTATATATGTATATGTACATAATATATACATATGTACACACACACACACACACACACACACACACACACACACACACACACACACACACACACACACACACACACACACACACACACACACACACATATATATATATGTGTGTGTGTGTGTGTGTGTGTGTGTGTGTGTGTGTGTGTGTGTGTGTAGCTATTGTTGTTGTTAAGGGTGATCTCCAATCTTTCAGTGATATTTATGCTGCTGAATTTGAAAACGACTTGTTCAAAAAGGAAATAAAGGGACGAATCGCTACCATTTCAATGAAAAATGAGTTCAACAACATGAAAAAATAATGATTTATATGATTTTATGTGCTTGAGTTCGTTTAATGTTTTGGTCCCGAATTCGGCACACACAAAAAAAAAATCCTTCTTTTCTTTCTTTCTTTTTCTTCTTTTTTGTTCGTTTGTCTGTTGTGTTTTTTGTTTTGTTTTTGTTTGTTTGTTTTTTTTATTATGTGTAGCACGCCCCGTATCTGTCTCTGGCTCTGTCCATCTCTTTGTCAATTTGTCTGTCCATCTCTATTTTTGTCTCTCTATCACTGTCTCTGTCTCTCTCACTCTGTCTGTCTCTGTCTCTTTCACAACACTGCCCCCCGTCCCCCCTCGCCCCCCCTTTCTCTCTCTCTCCTTCTCTCGCTATCGCTCTCTGTCGTTGTTTACTTCCCGATTTCCTTTCGAGCAATCTATACTCTCACACTTCATCCAAAAACACTCTCTTGACCTCATAACTCCTTCGATTTCTGAGGTAGGGAAAAACGCGCTGTGACGTTAACTAGAAGTTTACAGCCGACTAAGCAGATGTCCGCAAGCCATATATTGGTGTATGTTCTTTCCTTGTGTACTTGTGTTACATTGTAGAAACTATCTGGCTTGAAATACCGTGCATGCATACGTTGGAAAGACTACCAGGAATGTTGCAGTTTTATTTCTATTCATTATTTTTTTTCAAATGTTTACCTCATGTCTATGTGATAGAGTTCCAGTTTACTGCATTGTGTCAGCTACAGTAATAAAGGACAACGGCAAATGTGAAAACGACTAAAGTGAGCAGATAGTATATTCGTGATAAAATGACCAATGTCGATACCATTGTCAATTGGCTTTTACAGTTATATGTAAAACTGCTCGTGCATATCATTAAAACATGCCTGCTTTCACACACACACACACACACACACACACTCTCTCTCTCTCTCTCTCTCTCTCTCTCTCTCTCTCTCTCTGTCTCTCTGGTGTATATCTTCAATGCAAAAATAAGTTCTCTTTCCGTCTCTCTCTTTCTTTCATTCTATCTCTCTTTTTCTCTCTCCCTCCTCCCTCCCCACCATATCGTTACATTATCATTACATGGCACACCCACACCAAAACATCTGAGATACAAGGTGGAGGTTTTATCAGCAAATTCTGTGGAAGACCCCATTTTTGACGGAACATTTGGCTAATAAAACCAATGAAATTTCGTTTTATTGCTGCTTGATATATATCTATCTATCTGTTATACCGTATCAGATCATATTATATTGTATTGTATTATACTATATCATATTATTATATATTATTCTATATTCCATAGCTACAGTAGATAACATATACATACCCCCCACACCCATACTTCTTTCCTTCTTCCTTCCT
This sequence comes from Babylonia areolata, assembly GCF_041734735.1. Taxonomy (NCBI): domain Eukaryota; kingdom Metazoa; phylum Mollusca; class Gastropoda; order Neogastropoda; family Buccinidae; genus Babylonia; species Babylonia areolata. The sequence goes on along the minus strand of NC_134880.1, from coordinate 18,528,000 downwards.
TCCTCTCTCCCTTCGTTCCCTCGCCCCATCTCTCCCTCCCTCCCTAGCTTCCTTCAGTCCCACGGGAATCAGTGGGGAAAGGGAAGGGGAAAAAAGTGGCCACAACTCTGGAACTCCTGGAGCAGAGAGCCGAGCGTGCCAGATCGATCCATGGCCGCTAGTTCTTCATTCCCTGAAAGAGATAAAGTTGGTGGCGGGCGGCTTCGACATTTCACTTATTGGCCGCAAATATGAATGCTTCGCTTCCCTCATCCGTGAAATTGAAAATGAGATTGACTCACTGACAGTCGGAAAGCAGTGTTTAGTTGTGAACACAAGAGAGAGAGAGAGAGAGAGAGAGAGAGAGAGAGAGAAGAGAGAGAGAGCATGCGTGTGAGTGAGAGAGAGAGAGAGAGATACAGACAGACAGACAGACAAGGGGAGAGAAAGAGAGAGATAGACACAGAGAGAGTGAAGACGAAAGAAAAAGAAAATGGAGAGAGAGAGAGAGAGAGAGAGAGAGAGAGAGAGAGATGATGTGGAAAGGTTCTGTCACTGGTACGGTCCAAAAAGAAAAAAAATGTATTACTTCTATGTAAAACGGCGATATGAATTATTCATCGTCGGAATTGGAAGCACGACTCGAGAAAGCGTCGCGCGTGAGGGTGATGCCCTTACGTGAATGCTGCACGGGTCATCTGTGAAATAACAAGACTGTTCAAACACAGAAACTCATGTATGATTTCTCTCTCTCTCTCTCTCTCTCTCTCTCTCTCTCTCTCTCTCTCTCTCTCTCTCTCTGTGTGTGTGTGTGTGTGTGTGTGTGTGTGTGTGTGTGTGCGCGGTTTACATGACAGTCAGCTAAGACTTTAATGCTCGACACAGCTTTTTAACGTTAATGCCATCCAAATCTCCATTGCAGCTGAAATGCACCTTTTTGCATGACACCACACCAGACGCAATTTTCGTTTCAGTCGGTTACAAAAGACGTCGAGAGCCCGGAGCTCATATGCCAAGTCCCCAAAACCGTAAACATGTCTTCGACATTGTGCCTGCAAACAGCCTTAGTCCCTGTTTGCCAAGTGAAGGGGCAGGAGGGAAGAAAGAAGGAAAGAAAGAAAGAAAGAAAGAAAAAAAAGTAAAAGAGATAGAAAATATGTGAATGGCTACATTTTGCTCAATCGCTTCAGCTCGCCTCTTGAAGAGAGAGAGAGTTGGTTTGAGCTCTTGGAATGGTGTGTACTACTGTTGTTAATCGAGGTTATAGTGCTGTTGTTTTGTTTTGTTTTTTGTTTTATTGTGATTGGTAAATCCGTGTTATTCAGCTTTCGACTGTGGCCGTTATGTCCCTGAGACGCATCAGTCTTGTGGCTTTTGTTTGATGTAAACTGACGGCTTTCTTTTCTTCAGTTTTTTTCTTTTGTTTTCTTGTCTTTTTCGTTCCTTTCTTTTCGATCCCTTGGGGAAATGGTTGGATGGTTATTCGGTCGGGTTTTGTTTGTTTCTGTGTTTGGTTTGTCATGTTTTATGCCCACAAGCTTATAAAATGTTGTCAAGTAAAGTTTTTTGAAGTCTTGACAAACGCAGTGCAAAAGTCCAGCCAGCAGATAAAACGAGGCATGGCCTTGCTCAGATGTCGGTGTCTGGAAATAGGAACAACAACATGACGGAAAATATTGTGGCTGCCGAAGTTATAATGCTCAGTGTTTCACGCGAACAGTTGTTTCCTCTAGTGTTCTGCGACAGACTAAAAAGCAAAGACTATGATGGCATTTAGCCATATAAATTGCTAATCTCTCTCTCTCTCTCTCTCTCTCTCTCTCTCTCTCTCTCTCTCTATATATATATATATATATATATATATATATAACGAAATGTCGCAAAGAAAGAAAACATAACTGAGCAACAATAGTTGGGATTCAGTGTTTTCAAGTTTGGAACACACACACACACACACGCACACACACACACACACACACACACACACACACACACACACACACACACACACACACACACACGAATCAAGTGACTCGTACCGACCGGCTCCTTTAATTTTTTTTTTTTTTTCCTTTTTCTTATCTTTTCCTTTTCACTTTTCCACTAGTTCTTAAAAACCAGAACAACAAAACCATAACGATCCGTTTCCTAGACCGGGGCCATCCGCGGGCCAAGTTGTTCGGGCACACTTACATCAGCAGCTGCCTTTTGCTTCAAGTTTGACGTCAATGGAAAGGCATGCCGGGACAGCGGAAGAGCAATGGCGGGAGCGCTGCAGCAGGCAATGTTTGTCTGGCAACAGCAAGGGCTCCCCAGATCATCAGGCGCGATGAATAGAGCAACAGAATGCCAATTCCCGCCACCGACCGCTCTTTTTAGCCCCGGCTCGGGCTTACCCGCCAGGCTAATCGAATAAGTCTTGTTGATGTTCAATTAATTCATGATTCAGCGCGCGCCCTTTTCTCCTCCACGCCACCAGCCTGCGTTTGCCTCCGCCGTGTTTTTTTTGCGGATTTTTTTTCTTTAATAGCTTTTTTCTTCTTCTTTCGTTGTTATTTTTTTTTTAAATTTTTATCCTCTTCTGCTTCTCGCTCTCGCTTTCGATCTTTCACCTTCAACAAGTCAGAGCAAGCAAGCACAGCAAGTTGGGAACTTCGTTTTACGCTAAAAAAAAAAAAAAATCGATCCGACAGATGGGGGCAGATTTCACGCATTGATTTGACAGGCAAAAAGTACAAGGGACCAAACCCTTGGCGACTTCCTCGGCGACTATTTACCGGAAACTGGACCCCGAAGTGGCTTGGGGAGTCATTAGCCAAATGAGGCTCGTCAGATAATGCGAAGGGACAGATGTACGATCGGGATTATTCTGGAGGGCTGGGCAATCTTTATTCATAGAGCGTTCTCCTCACGCTGCGTAACTCGGACCAAGATCCATTTCGGACCGGGAAGGGGGGGGGGGGGGGGGGGGGGGGGGGGGGGGGGAGGGGGAGGGGCTTTTGGTTCAGTAATAACCAATTTTCGGCGCTTGTGGTGGTTCTCGGCTCCAGGAGTCCTGTTGAGATTTTGGATGCGCTGATACACTGTCTCGGTCTGTCTATCTGTGCGTGCGTGCGCGCGCGCGCGCGCGTGTGTGTGTGTGTCTGTCTCTGTCTCTCTCTCTCATGCATGTATGCGTAAATAAATTCGTTCAGATTTTCTTCAATGTTTGTATTGTTAGAGAAACCAGCAGAACTTCTGCTACGTGAATAAACAAGCTATATCCCAGTTAAGAGGAAAGAGAGTATCATGATAAATGTGTTTGTTGAAAGGCTTATCACCAGTCCGTGTCTGGAGTTGCGTTTTCGTGGAGTTTCAGTCTGATAGCCAACCACTTGGCTCACACGCAATTCATTCTCTTTTCACATCACTGGTGGGGTGAGCATCGAGTGGAATCACCCTTCGTCGGCCCTTTCCTTCCTCTTTCGGTCCCCAGTCCTTTCCCCATCCCTGATTTAAAACGAAACGAAGCAGACCCGTTATTAACTCGACGTCTGGGCGAGGAATACGACGACTGTGAGTTCGTAACGTTCCCGATACAAGCATGCACGCTCCGCCGTCCCAGTTTAGCCCAGACCTTTTGAGAAGAAAAGTGTTTGGGTGCGAGAAGCTGTGTGTTTGATGAAGAAGGTGGGAAATCGGTCGAATCTCCCCCATGATGACGCCCAGATTGGCGAGGAACATAAGGTCACCGGATGGGCGCCATATTTCTCGCCCTGCCAATCCCTCGCGCTAATTCAGCCAGTGTTTTCCCAGGAGGGAAGGCAGCCGTGACTGTGGGGTGGGACGTCGGTGTCTCTCCCGGTGATGGAGAACTGCGCAAGCGCTTTTCTTTTCGCGTCCTCTCTCTGTCTCCCGCGTAATCACTCGTTTACTTCTTTGCTCTCTGTGTCTTCAAAGACGTGAAAGTTCACCATGGGTATTGTGTTTGGTTGATTCTGCAGGCGATTTATTGCTTTAGGTTTGATTGGTTTTTATTTTGTTTGTTGTTGTTGTTGAGCACATATTTGACATATCTTGATTTTCCATTTCAGCATAATAGCAGTTTGATTCATGTGTATCTGTCTGTATCTGACTTCTTCTTCTTCTTCTTCTTCTTCGTGCATTGGCTACAACACCTCTCACGTTGACCTAAATCGCTGTGTGGGATTTTACTTGTTTGGTCGTTTTAATTCCGCCAAATCAACATCCATATTCTGTTTTCAGGGGTGCGCACGTTGGATATATTCGTGTTTCATTAAGTCACCGAACGCTGACATAGGTTGCCGAATCATTAAGGAATGTGTTTGTTCTTCTGCAAGTAGAGGAGATTGAGGCACCAGCAAGTCAACACAGATGCTGAAACGGGAGATAGAAAAAAAAGTCTCCATCCTGAATCCACTCGGCGCCAATACCAGGACCCTCTTATTTGAAGACCATCGCTCGAACCACCAGGCGACTGCGCCCGTCTCTGTCTGACAGTCTGGTTGGCTGGTGCTCCATCTGCCTCACTTCATCTCTGGTATTCTGCTCTGCACTGGTCTGCCTTCTCTGCTCCATTGCCCTTTGTCCCTCAGCATGGTTCCTCTATCTTCCCTTCTGTAGATTTGCCCTTCTTGATTTAGGAAGAAACCAAGCAGACCTGTTATTAACTCGACGTCTACCCAGCTCGTAAATGCCGTGGTTTCAGGATGTCCTCGACGGACATAAGTCGGTACGCCATTACATCTCAGTTTAGCTGATATCTCCTGATTTCTTCGCAGAACTGTCGACCTTGATGAAGACTGTCAGAAATTTGTTTGAATACCCAATGAGGATGATCAGCTTGAGGGAGATCATATTTCATAAAAGGCGCCGTAGTGTCCGTGTTATCAGTCTCGTGTTCATTCTCTCATCAGTGTTCCAGTCAGAAAATGACGATAGCTTTGGAGCTGTGCTTGCTTTGTTCTATTGTGTTGTGCAGGTCGACTCCATTCTTTCTATTTTTATGTTGTTGTTACCAAAGACCTTTTTTCCCAACCACCTTCCCCTTCTCTTTCCTCCTTCTTCTTTGTTCTTTTCTCAATCGGTCATCTAACTCATCTGCCTTCCACTTTTCCACACCCATAACAAAGCCAAGCAAACCTATTACGAAAATTATAACACGTCTGTTAAGCACTGAGACGACAATGGGCTCCAGTGCCCATACGCTTTTCTTTCCAGTTTGTCCAAGACTTGCTCTGATGAGAGAGAATAAAAAGAAAGAAAGAAAGAAACATTTGATGGACGGGGGTAGGGTGGGAGAGTTGCGTTTGATGTAGAGGGAAGCAAGAAATCAGTTGGTTCTCTCCCAGACTGAGGGAGAACAGAAAGCAGCGAGGATGGACTCCGTATTACGCGCCTTGCCAGACGCGCGTTCATTCGCCAAATTATTTCCCAAGGGGGGCAGATGACCGTGACTTTTCAGGCCGGCTTCTCTTTGCTCTCTTTTGTTGTTCGGGGGGAGATGCGCTAGTGCTTTTTCTTTCGGGTTCCAGGGAACTCTCTGTTTCTGTCTGTCTCTGTCTCTTTCTATCTCTCACGGTCTTTCTCTGTTTCTGTCTCTGTCTCTCTCTCTGTCTGTCTGTCCCCCCCCCCCTCTCTCTCTCTCTCTGAATTTCTCTACAGACATTTCTTGTTTGTTGTTTCAGCTGCTTGACTGGTTTGGTTTTGTAAGGTTGGTTAGAGATAAAATGGGGTTTAATGACAAAATTTGGGGGAATAGTATTTAAACTTGTGTGTGTGTGTGTGTTAGATAAAAGTGTCTTCTTTTTTTCTTCCTTCTTCTTCTTCATGGAATCGTTTTCCCTTTTCCTCTGTATACAGTTAGCCATTTATTGTGTGAACTAGTGCACTAGCAACAAAAAGGCCCACAGATAGAAAAATGAAAAGAAAAGATGTGGAATGGGACTAGAATAATATGAAGTTTTCAGCAAATATTTTGACAATGTTATGATCTCAGCAAGTGTCTGACACCACGATGGCGGTGGTTCCAATGTCAACATGTGTTCCCCATCCCCATTTTACAGAGACCTGCACAAAGGAAAGCATATGTGTGCATTAGACGGACAGGAGAGGAAGCAAGTTGTATCTCTCGTGATGAGAGCGAAGGGCTAAAGGCCAGACGCCATGTTATATGAGGCTTTGTAAACTTCTGCTCACTGGGCAATCACTCCTAAGGGAGATGGGTAGTGGTGATAAAACTGTGTGACTTGAGAATGGACCTCACTTTACTCTTTCTGCTGTTGTTGGAAACATATGTATCCATCACGTTTGGAGCGACTGGTTGCTGTGGCTTGACGTGTTTCTATTATAGGTCAGTGTTGTTGTTTTTTGTTGTTTTTTTTGGAAACGACGGTGTTTTGGAATATACATTCCCCGGATATTTGACACATTGACTGTCTCCAGTGTGTTAACGTCATTGCAGTTTGGACTCCTCTCTCTCTCTCTCTCTCTCTCTCTCTCTCTCACCCTCACCCCATGTTCTTTGTGGTGATGTCAATACTCAGCATACCCAATCTTTCTGAATCAAAACAAAAGCAAAACGCTCCTTTAAAAATGACAACAACAACAAAAACAGCAACAACAAGAACAAAAACAACAACAACAATAATAATAATGATGATGATGATGATGTAAAGTAAAATAGTAATAATAATGATAAAGATGATAATGATAATAATGATAACAATAACTCATCACCTGACTAGCACTTCGACAGGATGTGATCCGGTGGTGGTTGGAGCACTTGCTATACAAGCCGGCACGCTCCGTCATCCCCAAGTTTTGTCGATGCCTTTCTGAGAGGAAAAAGCGTCCGGGTGAGAAGTTATGTGTTGATGAAGAGGGGCGGGAAATCGTCGGTCTGGTCAGGTCTCCCCGTGATGACGCCTAGATGGGAGAGGGGAGTCAGAAGGTCATAGAGGAGGCAGCGTGCTTCACGTGTTCCGCGCCTTGCCAGTGCCTCTCACCATTTCCCTGTGGAGGAGAGGATCGTGACTCTGGGGACTGCGTGACTCTGGCGTTTGCTCTCGTTTTGTTTGTCAGGGAATATTTAGCTTGTGGTCTCACTTTCTGCCATTATAGCAGATGGAGTTTTGTTGTTCTTGTTCTGTCTGTCTGTCTGTCCCTCTCTCTCTCTCTGTACGTTTTCACTCTCCCTCTCTGTCTCTTTTTCTACACCCCTCTCTCCCCCTCATCCCTCTCTCTCTCTTGTTCTCTGTCCCCATCTCTGTCTCTTTCTCAACAGATATATCCACATATGCACGCATACACACATAAACACACACGCACGCGCGCGCACACACACACACACACACATACACACACACACACAAACACACGCACCCTCGCACACATGCACTCACAGAGACAAAATGTATGTGTGTTAACATAACATAAAGGCATGTGTACACTAGCCTTTCTTAATGTTATTTTTTTTCTTCTTCTGTATTATATTATGATAAGGATAGGAAAAAAAAGATTACAAAACCAAAGAAATTAATTCCACCATCGGACATGCTTCGAAAATTTCCCTGCAGTGAGCAGATAATGAACCACTGAGAAAAGAATCAGACAAGCCAAAAAATGATAACTGATTAAGCCCCTCCTCCCTCCTCACTGCCCCCCCACCTCCCCACCTCCCTACCCCACAAACACACACATCCCTCCCGCCCCCCCCCCCCCCCCCCCAAAAAAAAAAAAAAAGTTGAAAACAAAACAAAACAAACTACTTCTACTTCCCACCGTCCCCTTCCTCCAAAAATCTTTTTTTTTCCTATCACCCCATCATTCTCCCTTCCGTTCCACCCCACCAATTCCTCACGTATTGAACGAGACACTATATGACCAGTGCAAATATGAAACGTACCAATCTTTCCACAAACTTCCCAACTAACTACAGGTTTTGCCAGACTTGGGCGACACAATATTTACTTACCCCATGAAGGCGGTGAAAGGGAATTGCCCGTGATTTCTCATTACACATCCAAGCATTAGAGAAGGGCAGAGAGCAGGAAGAAGGGGGAGAAATGACCATAAATATGATAACGCAACAAGTGATTGATTCCCCCTGTCTCCCAGTCCCGGTAATATCTCACAGATTTCCTACCATTACCTTCAACCCACAAACCTCCCATCCCAGATGTGAACCAGGTCAGTTTTCCAGTCCGCCATGGAAAAGCCCAGGATGGAGCATGACCAGTGACGCCAGTTAGGAAAAAGGCTCTCAGGTCAGACTGAGGACAATCAGCATTGATATCCACAAAACCATTTGGGGGGGCTTTACAAGAGGATGTCCACTTCAACAGATCTGCATGGTGGGGGGAGAAGACAGAGGGAAGAAAAAAAATGTGGGTGGTGGGGACGAAAGGAGAGAAGGGGAGATTTACCTTCAGCAAAAAGTAAGGGGTTCTGCCCAAGATGATCTAATTTGTTCGTCGTCACCATGGTGAATTGTTGACAATGAATTGTTTTCCAGTGCGTGCCATCTGTTCAGCTTACAAAATAGGGATCTCTATATCTCTCTCTGTCTCTGTGTCTTCTCTCCTCCCCCCTCTCCCCTCTCTTTCTCCCTCTCTCTGCCTTTCTGTCTCAAATTCATTCTCTGGCTCTGTCTCTTCCTCTCTTTCTTTCACCATCACCCTCTGTTCCGAATGGAGGCACCCCTCTCTGCATTGTCCCCATCCCCATTCTACGTGAAAAAATAAAAAACAAAATGTACCTAAAATTTGATAACAAAAACAAAATCATTGATACTAATGATAATGATAACAACTACGATAATAATAATAATAATAATAATAATAATAGTAACAATAACAATAATGATAATAACTCATCACCTGACTCCCACTTCCACAGAACTGCTCCGGTGGTGGTTGGAACACTTGCTATACACGCCGGCACGCTCCATCATCCCCGAACATTTGTCGATGTCTTTCCAAGAGGAAAAAGCGTCTGGGTGAGAAGTTATGTGTTGATGAAGAGGGGCGGGAAATCATCGGTCCGGTCAGGTCTCCCCGTGATGACGCCTGGATGGGAGAGGGGAGTCAGAAGGTCGCGGAGGAGGCAGCGTGTTTCGCGTGTTCCGCGCCTTGTCAGTGCTTCTCGCCATTTCCCTGTGGAGGAGAGGATCGTGACTCTGGGGACGGTGTGGCTCCGGAGTTTGCTCTCGTTTTGTTTGTCATGGAATATTTAGCTTGTGATCTCACTTTCTGCTGTTATAGCAGATGGAGTCTGCAGCTCTGTTTTTGTTGTTCTGTCTGTCTGTCTGTCTGTCTCTGTGTGTGTGTGTACTTTCTCACTCTCCTTCTCACTATGTCCCTTTTTCTACACCCCTCTCTCCCCATCTCCCCACTCTCTCTCTTGTTCTCTTTCCCATCTCTGTCTCTTTCTCAGCAGATATATCCATATATGCAGGTGTACACACATAACACAAGCGCGCGGTGCACGCGCGCGCGCGCGCACACACACACACACACACACACACACAAGCACACACACCCTCACACACATGCAGTCACAGAGACAAAATGTATCTGCGTTAGCATAAAGGCATGTGTACCTTTCTTAATGTTATTTTTTCTTCTTCCTTATTATATTATGATAAGGATAGGAAAGTAAAAAAAGCATTACAAAACCAAAGAAATTAATTCCACCATCAGACTCATTGAAAATTTCCCTGCACTGAACAGGCAATGAACCATTGAGAAAAAGAATCAGACAAGCCAAAAACATGATAATTGATTAAGCCCCTCCTCCCACCTCACCGCACCCCTTAACCTCCACACCACCTCCCTACCTCCACCCCTAAAAAGTACAAAACGAAACAAAAAAACAAAACAAACTACCTCCACTTCCCACTGTCCCCTTCCTCCCAACATCTTTTTTCTTCCTATCACTCCCTCATCCTCCCTTCCGTTCCACCCCACCAATTCCTCACGTATTGAACGAGACACTATATGACCAGTGCAAATATAAAACGTACCAATCTTTACACAAACTTCTCAACTAACTACTGGTTTTTCCAGACTTGGGCAACCCAGTATTTACTTACCTCATGAAGGCGGTGAAAGGGAAATGCCCATGATTTCTCATTACAGATCCAAGCATCAGATAAGGGCAAAGAGTGGAGAAAAGGGGAAGAAATGACCATAAATATGATAGCGCAACCAATGATTGATTCTCCCTGTCTCCCTGTCCCGGTAATATCTCACAGATTTCCCACCATTATCTTCAACCCGCATACCTCCCATCCCAGATGTGAACCAGGTCAGTTTTCCAGTCCGCCATGGAAAAGCCCATGATGGGGTTTCAGCATGACCAGTGACCTCAGCGAGGAAAAGGCTCTCAAGTCAGACTGAGGACAATCAGCATTGATATCCACAAAAGCATTTGGGGGGAGGGGGGTGTGGGGGGTGGGGGGGGGGGGGGGGCTTTACAACAGGATGTCCACTTCAACAGATCTGCATGGTGGGAGAACAAGACAGGGAAGGAAAAAATGTCGGTGTTGGGGACGAAAGAAGGGAGGAGGATTTTTACCTTCAGCAAAAGTAAGGGGTTCTGCCCAAGATGATCTAATTTCTCTGTAGGCGCAATCGTAAAATGTCGACAAAAAATTGTTTTCCAGCGTTTGTCATCTGTTCAGCTTACAAAAGTAGGGATCTCTGTATCTCTCTCTGCCTCTGTCTCCCCCCCTCCCTCTCTCTGTGTTTATCTCTCTCTCTCTCTCTCTCTCTCTCTCTGCCTGTCTCAAATTTATTCTTTGGCTCTGTCTCTCCCTCTCTTTTGTTCACCATCACCCTATGTTCAGAGTGGAGTCACCCCTCTCAGCATTGTCCCCATTCCTATTCTATATAAAACAACTAAAAAACAAAATGCACCTAAAATTTTATATCAAAAACAAAAACATTGATACTAATGATAACAACAACAACAACAACAACAACAATAATAATAATGATAACTCATTGCCTGACTTGCACTTCGACAGGATGCGATCCGGTGGTGGTTGGAGCACTTGCTATACAAGCCGGCACGCTCCGTCATCCCCAAGTTTTGTCGATGCCTTTCTGAGAGGAAAAAGCGTCCGGGTGAGAAGTTATGTGTTGATTAAGAGGGGCGGGAAATCGTCGGTCTGGTCAGGTCTCCCCGTGATGGCTCCTGGATTGGAGAGGGGAGTCAGACGGTCGCGGAGGAGGCAGCGTGTTTCGCGTGTTCCGCGCCTTGCCAGTGCCTCTCACCATTTCCCTGTGGAGGAGAGGATCGTGACTCTGGGGAGTTTGCTCTCGTTTTGTTTGTTAGGGAATATTTAGCTTGTGGTCTTGCTTTCTGTCGTTATAGCAGATGGAGTCTGCAGCTCTGTTTTTGTTGTTCTGTCTGTCTGTCTGTCTGTCTCTGTGTGTGTGTGTACTTCCTCACTCTCCTTCTCACTCTGTCTCTTTTTCTAGACCCCCATCTCCCCTTCTCTCTCTTGTTCTCTTTCTCATCTCTGTCTCTTTCTCAACAGATATATCCATATATGCAGGTGTACACACATAAACACAAGCGCGCGGTGCGCGCGCACACGCACACACACGCACACACACAAGCACACACACAAGCACACACACAAGCACACATGCAGTCACAGAGACAAAATGTATCTGCGTTAACATAAAGGCATGTGTACCTTTCTTAATGTTATTTTTTCTTCTTCCTTATTATATTATGATAAGGATAGGAAAGTAAAAAAAGGATTACAAAACCAAAGAAATTAATTCCACTATCAGACTCATTGAAAATTTCCCTGCACTGAACAGGCAATGAACCATTGAGAAAAAGAATCAGACAAGCCAAAAACATGATAATTGATTAAGCCCCTCCTCCCACCTCACCGCACCCCTTAACCCCCACACCACCTCCCTACCTCCACCCCTAAAAAGTACAAAACGAAACAAAAAACCAAAACAAACTACCTCCACTTTCCACTGTCCCCTTCCTCCCAACATCTTTTTTCTTCCTATCACTACCTCATCCTCCCTTCCGTTCTACCCCACCAATTCTTCACGTATTGAACGAGACACTATATGACCAGTGCAAATATATAACGTACCAATCTTTAGACAAACTTCTCAACTAACTACTGGTTTTTCCAGACTTGGGCAACCCAATATTTACTTACCTCATGAAGGCGGTGAAAGAGAAATGCCCATGATTTCTCATTACAGATCCAAGCATCAGATAAGGGCAAAGAGTGGAGAAAAGGGGAAGAAATGACCATAAATACTATAGCGCAACCAATGATTGATTCTCCCTGTCTCCCAGTCCCGGTAATATCTCACAGATTTCCCACCATCACCTTCAACCGACAAACCTCCCATCCCAGATGTGAACCAGGTCAGTTTTCCAGTCCACCATGGAAAAGCCCATGATGGGGTTTCAGCATGACCAGTCACCTCAGTGAGGAAAAGGCTCTCAAGTCAGACTGTGGACAATCAGCATTGATATCCACAAAACCATTTGGGAGGGGGGAGGGGGGGGGGGCTTTACAACAGGATGTCCACTTCAACAGATCTGCATGGTGAGAGAAAAAGACAGGGAAGGAAAAAATGTCGGTGTTGGGGACGAAAGGAGGGAGGAGGATTTTTACCTTCACCAAAAGTAAGGGGTTCTGCCCAAGATGATCTAATTTCTCTGTAGGCATTTGGTAAAATGTCAACAAAAAATTGTTTTCCAGCGTTTGTCATCTGTTCAGCTTACAAAAGTAGGGATCTGTGTATCTCTCTCTGCCTCTGTCTTCCCTCTCTCTCTCTCTCTGCCTGTCTCAAATTCATTCTTTGGCTCTGTCTCTCCCTCTCTTTTGTTCACCATCACCCTCTGTTCAGAGTGGAGTCACCCCTCTCAGCATTGTCCCCATCCCTATTCTACATAAAACCACTAAAAAACAAAATGCACCTAAAATCTGATATCAAAAGCAAAAACATTGATACTAATGATAACAACAACAACAACAATAATAATAATAATAATAACGATAATGATAACTCATTGCCTGACTTGCACTTCGACAGGATGTGATCCGGTGGTGGTTGGAGCACTTGCTATACAAGCCGGCACGCTCCGTCATCCCCAAGTTTTGTCGATGCCTTTCTGAGAGGAAAAAGCGTCCGGGTGAGAAGTTATGTGTTGATGAAGAGGGGCGGGAAATCGTCGGTCTGGTCAGGTCTCCCCGTGATGACGCCTAGATGGGAGAGGGGAGTCAGAAGGTCGCGGAGGAGGCAGCGTGTTTCGCGTGTTCCGCGCCTTGCCAGTGCCTCTCACCATTTCCCTGTGGAGGAGAGGATCGTGACTCTGGGGACTGTGCGACTCCGGCGTTTTGTTTGTCATGGAATATTTAGCTTGTGGTCTCGCTTTCTGCCGTTATTGCAGATGGAGACTGCAGCTCTGATTTTGTTGGATTCTCTCTCTCTCTCTCTCTCTCTCTCTCTCTCTCTCTCTCTCTGTCCCTCTCTCTTTACTTTCTATCTGCCTTTCTCTCTGTACTCCCTATCCCTCCCTCCCTCTCTCTTTTTTTCCATCACCCCTCTCTCTCCCAGTCTCTGTTTCCATCTCTGTCTCTTTCTCAAAAGATGTATCCACATATGCACACACACACACACACACACACACACACATACACACACACACAAATATATATATAAATAAATAGATAAATGAATAAACAAAATGTATGTGTGTTAACACAAAAGGACATGTGTATAGTAGCCTTTCGTGATGTTACTATGGCTTATTCTTCTTCTGTATGATGTTATGATAAGAATACAAAAAAAAAATTACAAAATCAGAAAATTAATTCTGCCATCAGACATACATTGGATATCACACTGTAGTGAACAGACAATGAGCCAATGAGAAAAATGAATCACACAAGCCCAATACATAATTGATTAAGCCACCCCTCCTCCCACTCCCCACATCCACTGGAAAAAAAAAGCTACACTTCCCACCATCCCCTTCCTCCAAACATTCTTTTTTTTTCTATCGGCCCCTCATCCTCCATTCCGTTTTCCACCCCACTAATTAATTCCTCACGTATTGAACGAGACACTATATGACCAGTGCAAATATAAAATGTACCAATCTTTACACAAACTTCCCAACTAACTACGGGTTTTGCCAGACTTGAGCAACCGAATATTTACCTATCTCGTGAAGGCGCTGAAAGGGAAATGCCCGTGATTTCTCATTACACATCCAAGCATTAGATAAGGGCAGAGAGCGGGGAGAAGGGGAAGAAATGACCATAAATACGATAGCGCAACCAATGATTGATTCCCCCTGTGTCCCAGTGCCGGTAATACCTCACAGATGCCCCACCCCCACAATCAACCCACAACCTCCCACCCCAGATGTGAGGGAAAAGCTCACAGGTCCGACCATGGGCATTCAGCATCGATATCCACGGCAACGTTCTGGGGGTGGGAGATTTTCAAGAGGATGTCCACTGCAACAGATCCGGTGATGGAAAGAGAGAGAGGGGTAGAGAAAGAAAGAACTAGTGGGTGGAGGAGGAAGAAGAGTGAGGGAGGTTCACCAATGGCGAAAGTTAGGTATTCTCCCCAAGATGATCTCATTTGTCTTCAGTCACCTTGGTAAAATGTCGACTAGAAAAAATGTTTTCAGACGTCTTTCGTCTGTTTGACTTACAGCAGTAAGGATATTTGTCCCTGTTTCTGTCTGTCTCTGTCTTTGTCTCTGTCTCTCTCTGATTCTATGTCTGTTCTCTCTCTCCCTCTCAGTCACACACACATAAACACACGCACGCACACACACACACACACACACACACACACACACACGCACGCACGCACACACACACATACACAAAGAGAGAGAGAAAGAGAGGGAGAGAGCCAAATGGCTAAACGTGCAGTGACGCTGCATTACAGTTTTTAATATTCTACATGTCAAATAGGATTTCGAGTTGCAAGCAGGATCAAGCCTTTCCCTTGACGCAGGAGTTCATTGACATTAATTGGTAGAGCTGACGTAACCCGGGGGAGCTGATCAGATATCTCTGTCATATTTGTTTGGCTGATCAGTTTGTGTGTGTGTGTGTGTGTGTGTGTGTGTGTGCGTGTGTGTGTGAGAGAGAGAGAGAGAGTACCTGCGTGCGTGCTTGTGTGTAACCGTGCGTGCGCGCGTCCGTGTGTGCGTACGCAGCCGTGTGTGTGCATGTATCAAAGAAGAGAGAGAGAGAAGGTGTTCATTCATTTATTGGTAAGGATTGAATTCACTGCGTAAAATGAACGCGAACCCACGCTGTTTTCGGACAAATGTAAGTAATGCTGATCACGTAGGCCATAATATGGTTATTCTGTCCATCGTTAAGATAAAGGAAAAGAAAAGTAGGTAATCAAAACTACGAACATCAACCAAACAGACTATTTGCGTAAGACAGTCAGACAAACACACACACACACACACACACACACACACACACACACACACACACACACACACACACGCACACACACACACACACACACACACACACACACACATACGCACACACACACACACACACACACAAACACACACACACACACACGCACACACACACACACACACACACACACACACAGACACACACACACACACACACACACACACACACACACACACACACACACACACACACACACACATACGCACACGCGCAAGGGGATAGCGCATTACATTGTCCCGGTGACGTCAGACTAAAGCAAACAGCAGTCACCTTGTCGTGGAAAAGGGCAGAAAACCTCTCCCCATTCAGTAATTACTGGCCAAATTCAGTCTGTCTGCGTCCAGAATAGAATCAGACTATACCTTGGCCATTCCGCCTGGCTGTATTATGCGACTCGGGATAAAATCTATGTCCCCAGAAGTAAGAACATACTATTTGCGTTGATCCTCTGTCGGGGACACCGACAGATGGTCGGGCAGGAAGGGGAATAGATTTTGATTTTTACACGCATCCGTAAAGAGGGAATGGAAAGCTTATAGTCTCTATGACCACCCCCGTCTGTTTGTCATCAAATGCTGTTCAAGCCGATAACTTTATTAATCTTTACCAGCGGAGATAGCATTCTTCACACAAAGCGCTTGCGGCGTCTGCTTGGTTTCAGATAAAGCTAAACTGAATCTTCTGTTTTCATTATGAACTTCCAGCTAAATAGTTACAATATCAAAATGGTTCTGTCGGAAAGCAGTGTATCGTACATGCCCGGAACTATGAAGAGTAATAGAGGGAGGAAGTGCACAATGGTTCTGCACGTATAATTAGAATATCACAATTTATTGATAAAGCCCGACATTACAGATATTTCTTAGCGAATCTGGGCGGTGGGGAGAGAGAGAGAGAGAGAGAGATTGTTCATCACTTTTACGACCTTTCATTAAGAGTGATATAGACGGAGAAAAAAGAAGGGGTGGGAACCAAGCTGAAAGCATGGGGAGTGGTGATGTAGTGAACAGGATATGGGAAAAGCGGCAAATGTCTATGTTCTGTGTGTGTGTGTGTGTGTGTGTGTGTGTGCGTACGGGCGCGTAAGTATATATCTGTATCTGTGTATGTATGGCGGGAGGGGTGCGTGTGTTTGTGTGTGTGTGTGTGTGTGTGTGTGTGTGTGTGTGTGTGGTTTGATTTTACGACGGCGACATAAATAGAAGGATTTTCCATCCCTTTTTACTAACAACCCCCTTGCATTATGCTTGCCATGTAATCCTAAATACAAACGTTAATGTGAACTATGCAAAATCGTCTAATATAGAGCATGCTCACTCCTCGACTGATCTTCAAACCCTTGAGTAGTAACTGTGGTTGTGTAGCCATGAAAAAGGCTTTTTTATCTTTTTTTCTTCTTCTTTTTTGTGGTCCCAAAGAACTGAGTTCTTTTTTATTTCCTTGCGCAAATTTCGTTGAAAACTCTTCGCTTCTTCTTTATGAACAAGTGTAGACTACTTGTAAGGTCTGTTTGATTATTGTATGTTCTTTTTAATTAGTGAAACTGTCAGCGTCTGTCTCTCTTTGTCTACTTGAATGGTTAAACTTAGTCTTTGTCTGTCTCTCTGTCTCTCTCTGTCTGCCTGTGTCTGTACATTTATTTGCTTGTAAACGTTTTCTGAACGTCCACCCGAAAACTCCCAATGCAGTGATTCACGGGGAAATGGGCAGGTATTGGAAGTATTCTTTACTTTTTGCGTTACTACCTTCGCTTACAAAACATGAAGAAATTAAGATTTCCTAAACAGGCATATGAAACGATATTGGAAAAGATACCTCACAATAATGAGCAACAAAATTATTCGCATAACTGGGCTATGCAAATAAAGAGGTGTTTAGATTCGTTTGCTTCTCAAAGGTCTGGATGAATGGTGTGGTTGGAGAAGAAAAGACAAATTTGACAATTTTTAAACAACGAATAATTGACTGTTTCAAGCAAGACTAGCATTCAAAATCAGATGCGAGTGATCGCCTTGTGACATATCGCTCCTTTAAATCAATTTTGGAGCCACAGAGATATAATAATGTCATTACTATAGCCCAGTTTAAACAAACATTAACTAGACTCAGGCTTGGATTATGTGAGATAAATATTAACAGCAGATATTCTCAAAAACCATATATAAAATGTCCATTTTGTTATCACACCGAAAACGAAAAATCATTTCCTTTTTGTTTGTCCACGATATTCCACTTTAAGAGATACATACATTGCTAAGCATTGTGCGAAACAACCGTCATTAAACTCTAGCTTACTTATTACAGAACGAAGATACTCTCTGTCTGAGAGATTTAGCGATGTGCAGTTTTTATGCCTTAAGACTGCGCGATCAGTTGCTTACACTCCAATAATATGTATGACTGATGTATTGCAAGCATTGAATCAATGTCTACATGGTTGTTTTTGTTTGTTTTGTTTTTTTTCCTTTTGTTTTCCATTTTCACTTCATCATATTTTGGCTCACTCAATTTATGTACTACAAGTTGGTGGCTTCAGAGTTCAAAGTTCTGTCTGTCTGTAAGTCTCTCTCGCTCTCTATTTCTTAACAGACAGATAGACAGACAGACAGACAGACAGACAGACAGACAGACAGACAGACAGACAGACACACACACACACACACACACACACACACACACACACACACGTGTGTGTGTGTGTGTGTGTGTGTGTGTGTGTGTGTGTGTGTGTGTGTGTGTGTGTGTGTGTACACAGAGAAACAGAGAGAAATCCCATCCCTCTCTCCTCTCAATGTCTCCGAGTTTGAACATTTTTTTTCCATTTATGCACGTATCTCATTCCCCCCCTCTCTCTCTCTCTCTCTCTCTCTCTCTCTCTCTCTCTCTCTCTCTCTCTCTCTCTCTCTCTCTTCTCTCTTTGCGTCCCAGTGTGTGTCTCTGTCTCTTTCTCAAAGACGATAATCCAGTAAAATAGCCGGCCATATATCCCCACGACTGCGGCAGTGATAGCATGTTCTTTTTTCCTTTTCTTATTTCATTTATTTATTTTTTTTGTGACAAGATTGACTGATATACCATTGCGAGGTGCGCATCTA
The DNA here is from genome assembly GCF_041734735.1 of Babylonia areolata. NCBI lineage: Eukaryota > Metazoa > Mollusca > Gastropoda > Neogastropoda > Buccinidae > Babylonia > Babylonia areolata. The sequence continues at coordinate 18,509,400 of NC_134880.1, read as the reverse complement.
AATCGTCTGCCCCATTATTTTGCTGGAGGAAATGGGGGGAAGCCAGGAAACCTGTCTGATATACAAAATGCGCACGAACATGAATCATGCGTCAGATACATATATGAATTTGTGAAAGTTAGCCAGGAAGCAAGAAGTGTGCCTCACATGATAGTGCTCTCTCTCTCTCTCTCTCTCTCTCTCTCTCTCTCTCTCTCTCTCTCACACACACACACACACACACACACACACACACACACACGCACACACACACACGCACGCACACACACACACACACACACACACACGCACACGCGCGGGCATCTGTCATTGGTATTAATCAGGGGTGTTATGTACATCACACGATAAAAAAAAAGTTGTGAATGACTTAAATAACGGTTTGTTATTTCTATTTATGTTTATGTTATAATTTCAACGAGAATCGTATTCTTTGGCATATTATTATTTCGCATACCATGAGCTGGGTAGTGTTGATGTCAAGAGTGCAGAAAAAAGGAAAGAGAGAGAGAGAGAGAGAGAGAGAGAGAGAGAGAGAGAGAGAGAGAGAGAGAGAGAGAGAGAGAGAGATGAAAACGTAAAATGCACGTTTGGTAGTTTTATACGTCTGTTCAAAACATTAACACCTCTACTATCTCATTAACTGTAGGAAACTATATTTTAAACCAATTTAAATCGGATAAGCAAAAACAGTGCACCAATTTCGCAGCACTGATTTTTTTTTTTGTTTTTTTTTTTTTTTTTTTTTTTTGCTGCCCCATTACAGTGGCATTACTCCCACGCAGCTCATTTAGATTCCCCCATACACGACCACACCCGGGTTCGTCTGTCACAGTTCCATCGTCGGCAGTCGGCAGGGATGTTAGGTCGCCAGGAGGCCACATACCAGAGGAGACCCTGAGCTTCTTTTTCATTTACAAGGGGTACGACGTTATTTCACTTTTGCCAGGCATTGGCGAGAGAGCAGTTGTGACTGTCAGCTACACCAGTCAGGGTGTCCTGACAGAGGAACAACCAACCAACAGACATTTCAGTTCAGCATCACAGCATACACGCGCACACACACACACACACACACACACACACACACACACACACACACACATGTACATGAGGAGTGCACAAGCAAACAGAGCCAAAATATGGTCGTACGGACAGCGAAGAGTTTTTCGTCTAATAAAAGAAAAAAAAAGAAAAAAAAAAAGAACCAGACTAGCTGTGTAGAGAATGTCATCATGACCTTTTAACTAGGAAAAAAAAAAAGAATCGGAACTACTTGTGCAGGGAATGTCACCATGTCTTTTTAACTAAAGAAAATGTAAATTGTAAATAGAAAAAAAATAATTAAAAAAAAATGTTGTGTGCAGAGAATGTCACAGTGACTTTCTAACAAAAAAAACAACAACAAGCAAACAAACACACAAAAATCAGAGTAGCTCTGCAGAGAATATCACCATGACTTGGGAGGGGTCCAGAAGGAAACCTCACCAGCAGGCCGGGGGGAAACACACGAACGAAGGAGACGAAGAGAGAGTCAGGCCCGAGTCGCGCACTTCATCATCCGAGGACGGACCAGTCGTTATCTTATCGACTGCCCCGTCTCGCCGATATCGCCACAGGCCATAGGAGAAAGAGAGTAAAGGGTGGGAGGTGGGGGAGCGGGGTGGAGAGGGGGGAGAGTATGAGGAACACGTGACCTGGGGGGTGGAGAGTTGTTGAGGGGTGGTGGGGGAAGAGTGGTAGCTGACTCCTCATAATCTTGACCACTGACATCTCGGTGATTGAATTTGTGTGGCGGCGGGCCCTGGCCAGTATGATCGGAAGTCACTGTTCGGAATCTCTCATGGAGAGGACCAGGACCAGGAAAGGGGGAATAGGGGGTGGGTAGGTGGGGTGTTTGGTGGCAGGGCGGGGCGGGGGGCGGAGGGGGAGGTTGAAGCTGAGACACCATGTATATACGTTGTGCAAAGGACGCCAGGAATCTGTCCCCCTTCATATTGCTTAGTGCTTACCAATCACTTGGAGACCATCTCTCTGGTACCAGACGCCAACCAAGAGCCGGTCATTTGTAAAAGGGAACAGAAGCGGATAAGTTATTCGGCTGGCGAGATGAGTGTTCTCTGGGATAATTATTTGGATGCCGGATGAGGTTCCGCGAGGCGGAATGGTTTGAACCATAACCCGAACCCTTTGCTGACTGTCAGCTGGTGTGCTTTTTGCCTGCTACCGCTGCCAGGAGCAATTTGTTCGATTGAATTAGGTGTCTCTTCTTCTTCTTCTTTTTCTTCTTCTTCTTCTTCTTCATCTTCAGATTGTGCTATGCTACGGCTGATCTTCCTTTTTCTTTTGTTTCTTCTTGTTCTTGTTCTTACTATTGCTACTATTATATTATATCGTATTATATTATGTTATGTTATATCATATATTATTATTATTATTATTATTATTATTATTCTTTCTCTTCCGAAGATTGCTTGAATACTGTGCTCTGACACACGAATGGTAAGATACTGACCACTGATTCCTTTCTGTGTTGGTAATTGCCAGAATGACCTGTTCTTGAAGTTTCCTTGGTGTACCAGATGTATTATTTTTCGGTTAATACGTGCTCGTGCTCTTTGCAGAGAAATAAAACAAATGAAAAATATGTCATTGAAATGCCCATTACTTATAACTACAACGTAGCAATTCTACTGAAGGGAGGACATTACGTCAGTTGTTTTTTTTTTTTTTTATTGGTTTGTTGTTGTTGTTGTTCTTGTTGTTTTCTAAATCGACACACACTGTTAAAATACCAAGTTCCCTTCAAAATACAATATTGCTAGGGAGTTGCTTCTGTTGGTGAAAAAGGTTAATGTGGAACAGACATCTACATGTGTATTTATCTGTCTGTGTCATTTCTAAAGAGACTGATATTGTGTGAAGCATCATAACACGAAACGTCTGGCTGGCCAGTGAGAAGAAAGAAATAACCTACTTCGTGTTTTAAATGCTAGTTTTGTTTCTTTGTTTGTTGGTTGTGTTATTTTTCTTTCCTTGTTTGGAACGAGAGAAACAAGAACACACAAAAGGTAAAAGTGACATTGCAATTGGATTATACAGTTAAACAGAATTCAGATTCAAGCGAGTATTGTTCGCTTAATGTCTCGAAAAAAAAAATCTCATTTCGAAAAATTGGGAAGGTCTGTCAAAAACTGTGAGTTGTGAAATAAGACTCTTTTTGACATAAAGTGGCGGCGGTTCTGACCAATTGGTCCTTTTTCAAAGATTGTGATTAGTAGGAATGACAGTGGAGGTAAAGGCAAGACCTAAGAAAAGTTTTGAGTGTTATTCGAGAGGAGAAGCAAAGATGGGCATTAATATGAGGGCAGATCAGGTTATGTTGATAATGAATGTGTGTGTGTGTGTGTGTGTGTGTGTGTGTGTGTGTGTGTGTGTGCGCGCGCTTGTGTGTTAAGGCAATAGGACACAGAGGTATACATGCACTTCGTCACTAATGTTCTGATTATCTTGATCCACTTGTATTTTCATTCAGTCAGACACCCATCTGTTGTCATCAGCAGATATCTGCAGCCATTCTTTCCTTTGGCCACTTGCTTTAATAGATCCAGTTTAAAACTGAATGATTTGCACTCTGCAGAAATACCACTAATATATATATATATATATATATATATATATATATATATATATATATATATATGTGTGTGTGTGTGTGTGTGTGTGTGTGTGTGTGTGTGTATGTGTGTGTGTGTGTGTGTGTGTGTGTGTACACACATACACACATACACACACACACACACACATATATATATATATATATATATATATATATATATATATATATATATATATTCTGGTCTGATCTGTTTAAAACCATTCTAGTCTTAATTCAAAAGGGGGATGTGATGCAAAGTTTTATGAGGGTTGAATGGAGAAGCGAGCAACAAGTGAAAGAAAATTGATAGTAATAAAAAAAAAAAAGGTAAAGAAACAAAAAGAATAAAAAGAGGAACAGATGAAAAGAAATGAGGTGAAAATAAACAGTAAAGAAAGCCTACAAACAAATGAAGACAGAATCAGTAGGTAGGTACCTTCGGGAAAGAAAGACGGGAAAAGAAGAAGAAGAAGAAAAAAAGAAGAAAAATAAACTATAGCCGAAGAACACCCACACAAGTACACGAACACACACACACACACACACACACACACACACACACACACACACACACACATACATACATACTGAACTCCGTCCCCCCCCCCCCCCAACACACACACACACACACACACACACACTGAACTCCCCCACCCCCACCCCCACCCCCACGCACACATACGCGCTTGCAGGGACAACTAAACAGTGGAGAGGATGGGGGATGGAAGAAAAGATGAGAGAGAGCAGTCTCCAACACACACACACACACACACACACACACACACACACACACACACACAGAGCGCGAGCAGTCCCCGAGACACCACATCACTGATCAGATGAGGTCCGGGGTGATAGGATGACTAATTGTAGGCGGCCGGCTTGGCATGTGATAAGCAATTTGCAAGACAAACAGGCTAATAGCATTGGCCCCACGACTTGCTCCCTGTGCCACTGAATAAACCCCACACTGTGCACTTTTGGGGACACCAGTGGGGATGACGTGGTGGGGGGGGGGGGGGGGGGGGGGGGGGGTATGGGGGAGGGACGCTGCAGTAAAGGGTAAGAGAGGGCAGGTGAGTCTAGGACAGAGATGGGGTTGGGGTGGGGAGGTAGGGAGAGGTGGATGGTTAGGTGGAGGTTGGGGATAGAGATGGATGGTCAGGTGGAGGTTGGGGATAGAGGTGGGGGAGGAGAGAGGAGGATGGTTAGGTGTAGGTTGGGGATAGAGGTGGGGAGGAGAGAGGTGGATGGTCAGGTGGAGGTTGGGGATAGAGGTGGGGGAGGAGAGAGGAGGATGGTCAGGTGGAGGTTGGGGATAGAGGTGGGGGAGGAGAGAGGAGGATGGTCAGGTGGAGGTTGGGGATAGAGGTGGGGGAGGAGAGAGAAGGATGGTCAGGTGGAGGTTGGGGATAGAGGTGGGGGAGGAGAGAGGAGGATGGTTAGGTGGAGGGTAGGGATAGAGGTGGGGGAGTAGGATGGTCAGGTGTAGGTTGGGGATAGAGGTGGGGGAGGAGGATGGTCAGGTGGAGGTTGGGGATAGAGGTTGGGGAGGAGGATGGTCAGGTGGAGGTTGGGGATAGAGGTGGGGGAGTAGGATGGTCAGGTGGAGGTTGGGGATAGAGGTGGGGGAGGAGAGAGGAGGATGGTCAGGTGGAGGTTGGGGATAGAGGTGGGGGAGTAGGATGGTCAGGTGGAGGTTGGGGATAGAGGTGGGGGAGGAGAGAGGAGGATGGTCAGGTGGAGGTTGGGGATAGAGGTGGGGGAGTAGGATGGTCAGGTGGAGGTTGGGGATAGAGGTGGGGGAGGAGAGAGGAGGATGGTCAGGTGGAGGTTGGGGATAGAGGTGGGGGAGTAGGATGGTCAGGTGGAGGTTGGGGATAGAGGTGGGGGAGGAGAGAGAAGGATGGTCAGGTGGAGGTTGGGGATAGAGGTGGGGGAGGAGGATGGCCAGGTGGAGGTTGGGGATAGAGGTGGGGGAGGAGAGAGAAGGATGGTCAGGTGGAGGTTGGGGATAGAGGTGGGGGAGGAGGATGGTCAGGTGGAGGGTGGGGATAGAGGTGGGGGAGGAGAGAGAAGGATGGTCAGGTGGAGGTTGGGGATAGAGGTGGGGGAGGAGAGAGGAGGATGGTCAAGTGGAGGTTGGGGAGAGAGGTGGGGGAGGAGAGAGGAGGATGGTCAGGTGGAGGTTGGGGATAGAGATGGGGGAGGAGGATGGTCAGGTGGAGGTTGGGGATAGAGATGGGATGGTCAGGTGGAGGTTGGGGATAGAGGTGGGGGAGGAGGATGGTCAGGTGGAGGTTGGGGAGAGAGGTGGGGGAGGAGAGAGAAGGATGGTCAGGTGGAGGTTGGGGATAGAGGTGGGGGAGGAGGATGGTCAGGTGGAGGTTGGGGATAGAGGTGGGGGAGGAGAGAGAAGGATGGTCAGGTGGAGGTTGGGGATAGAGGTGGGGGAGGAGGATGGTCAGGTGGAGGTTGGGGATAGAGGTGGGGGAGGAGGATGGTCAGGTGGAGGTTGGGGATAGAGGTGGGGGAGGAGAGAGGAGGATGGTCAGGTGGAGGTTGGGGATAGAGGTGGGGGAGGAGAGAGAAGGATGGTCAGGTGGAGGTTGGGGATAGAGGTGGGGGAGGAGGATGGTCAGGTGGAGGTTGGATAGAGGTGGGGGAGGAGAGAGGAGGATGGCCAAGTGGAGGTTGGGGATAGAGGTGGGGGAGGAGGATGGTCAGGTGGAGGTTGGGGATAGAGATGGGGAGGAGAGAGGAGGATGGTCAGGTGGAGGTTGGATAGAGATGGGGGAGGAGAGAGGAGGATGGTCAGGTGGAGGTTGGGGATAGAGATGGGGGAGGAGAGAGGAGGATGGTCAAGTGGAGGTTGGGGATAGAGGTGGGGGAGGAGAGAGGAGGATGGTCAGGTGGAGGTTGGGGATAGAGGTGGGGGAGGAGGATGGTCAGGTGGAGGTTGGATAGAGATGGGGAGGAGAGAGGAGGATGGCCAAGTGGAGGTTGGGGATAGAGGTGGGGGAGGAGAGAGGAGGATGGTCAGGTGGAGGTTGGGGATAGAGATGGGGGAGGAGAGAGGAGGATGGTCAAGTGGAGGTTGGGGATAGAGGTGGGGGAGGAGAGAGGAGGATGGTCAGGTGGAGGTTGGGGATAGAGGTGGGGGAGGAGAGAGGAGGATGGTCAGGTGGAGGTTGGGGATAGAGGTGGGGGAGGAGAGAGGAGGATGGTCAGGTGGAGGTTGGGGATAGAGGTGGGGGAGGAGGATGGTCAGGTGGAGGTTGGGGATAGAGGTGGGGGAGGAGAGAGAAGGATGGTCAGGTGGAGGTTGGGGATAGAGGTGGGGGAGGAGAGAGGAGGATGGTCAGGTGGAGGTTGGGGATAGAGGTGGGGGAGGAGAGAGGAGGGTGGTCAGGTGGAGGTTGGGGATAGAGATGGGGGAGGAGTGAGGAGGATGGTCAGGTGGAGTTTGGGGATAGAGGTGGGGGAGGAGAGAGGAGGATGGTCAGGTGGAGGTTGGGGATAGAGATGGGGAGGAGAGAGAAGGATGGTCAGGTGGAGGTTGGGGATAGAGATGGGGGAGGAGAGAGGAGGATGGTCAGGTGGAGGTTGGGGATAGAGATGGGGGAGGAGAGAGAAGGATGGTCAGGTGGAGGTTGGGGATAGAGGTGGGGGAGGAGAGAGGAGGATGGTCAGGTGGAGGTTGGGGATAGAGGTGGGGGAGGAGAGAGGAGGATGATCAGGTGGAGGTTGGGGATAGAGATGGGGCAGGAGAGAGGAGGATGGTCAGGTGGAGGTTGGGGATAGAGATGGGGGAGGAGAGAGGAGGATGGTCAGGTGTAGGTTGGGGATAGAGATGGGGGAGGAGAGAGGAGGATGGTTTGGTTTAGGTTGGGGATAGAAGTGTGGGAAGAGAGAGAAGGATGGTCAGGTGGAGGTTGGGGATAGAGGTGGGGGAGGAGAGAGGAGGATGGTCAGGTGGAGGTTGGGGATAGAGGTGGGGGAGAAGGATGGTCAGGTGTAGGTTGGGGATAGAGGTGGGGGAGGAGGATGGTCAGGTGGAGGTTGGATAGAGGTGGGGGAGGAGAGAGGAGGATGGTCAGGTGGAGGTTGGGGATAGAGGTGGGGGAGGAGGATGGTCAGGTGGAGGTTGGGGATAGAGGTGGGGGAGGAGAGAGGAGGATGGTCAGGTGGAGGTTGGGGATAGAGGTGGGGGAGGAGAGAGGAGGATGGTCAGGTGGCGGATGGGGAGATGGACATGGAGGTGGACATGGGGTAGAGGAGATTGTTATGGTTTGGTAGGGTAGAGGTGGTGGAGAGGGGGATGGTTAGGTGGAGGATGGAGAGGGGATCGGGGAGGGGGCAAAGGAAAGAGTCTGTGGGGGTGAGGAGTTGGGGATTGACGAGTCTTACCTGTCAAGGCAAGTGGTCTTCCGTGTGTCTTTTGCCCCTTGACAAATTGACAGGTTCCGACTGGGAAGGACAGGACAGACTGTTGGTGGTGGTGTGAGGTGATGGGGACTTTGTTGGGGCTGCGATTGTTTGAGGTGGAGGCGAGTGGGCGTCTATCTCTCTTCTCTGTGTGTGTGTGTGTGTGTGTGTCTCTGACTCGGCCTGTCTCTGTCTCCGTCTCTCTCTCTGTCACTCTCTCTCTCTCTTTCTCTCACTGTCGCTTACTCTCTATCCTCCTCCTTATACTGCTCCACCACCTCCTCTTCCTCCCACTCCTTCTTTTTCTTTTTTTCTTCTCCGAGTTCTCCACTTCTTCTTCTTTAACCCTTTTTCCTTTTTGTTCCCGCGCTTCTTTATCTTTGTTTCTTGCATTCCCTGTTTTATCTGAGGTATTACTCAGACACAGCTATCTCTGTTTTGTTTTCCAAACACATTACTGTGCAGAAAAAAGGGGAAAAAGGATAAAATGCTGTTTTTTTTGTTCTTGTTCTTCTTCTGCCTGTCTCTGACTTTCTCTCACTCACTCCCTCTTTCTCTATCCTTCCTTCACTCTCTCTCTCCCTGTCTCTCTTTCTCTCTCTCTCTCTTTCTATCCTCCTCCTCCTCCACCACCTCCTCCTCCTCCTTCTTCTTCGACTTCGTAATCGTTGTCGTCGTCGTCGTCGTCGTCGCCGTCCCCCTCCCTCCCATGCTGCATCCTAGTGAAAAGGGGCAGTCCGAAAACAATTCCTTTTGGACAACACTTAATGATGGCGACAGGCAGCAGAAGAGAAGTTGGAGAAAGGGAGTGGGATTCTGTTTAATATCCAGTCACACATACTACTGGTGATTGCAAACATTAATGTTGAAATATTATTTTTCATTTGTTAATGTTATCGTTTAAAAGGTAGGAATGGAAGGTGGGTGTTGAATGGTGACTTTGGAGAAATCTGGTAGAAGGTGTGATGGAGTCAAAGATGAATATCTGATATCAGTCAGAATGACATCTGCACAGCTTCAGAAGCCAAATGTAGTAAGTTCTAGGAAGCAGCACTAGATTAGCACTGGTTTCAGTTTCGAGTTAATTGCAAAGTGTACAATTCTGGTGGGAGTGCACCTCTCCGAAAGGTCGCCCGTAGTATGGCTGTGATATAGCCTTGAACACAGTATGACACTATCTTGTTGCACACTCGTGCGAATCCACTGCACAGAAACGTGGAATACCCGTTCACCCACACAATATGAACAAAAGCAAATCATTAGAACAGTAAAATGCAGGGAACGTCGAATGTTCACCAACACAGTATAGATAGAAATAAATCATTAGAATAAAAAAAAAAAAAAAGCACAAAGCAGTGTATGATTTTATTTTAAGGCAGAGCTGTTTCTTCTTGCTGCTTGACGTTGTCAAATTGGCAAGTCACTCTCGAGAGTGGGTGGTGGGGGCCACAGTTTAACTTGTCCTCCACCTCCCCTCACTTTTCCCTTTCCACGTGCATCTAGGACTCCCGAAGTCTACTCGCACATCTACCCCAGATAAGAAATTGACTTTTATTGGCAATATGACTTATAACGCCTCCAGCCAACACCCCACCATTCCACTGTTGGCTTCTAGTGTTGCTTTTTCTTTAGTTGTTGTCTTTCTGAATACTTTTCCCTTTCATCCCCACACGTCCAACCCATCATTCACTCATATATTCACACACACACACACACACACACACACACACACACACACACATATATATATATATATATATATATATATATATATATATGTGTGTGTGTGTGTGTGTGTGTGTGTGTGTGTGTGTGTGTGTGTATGTGTGTGTGTGAAATTAATAAAATCGCCTTGAAGGTGAAACGACGAAAAAAGAACAAAAAACTAAAACAAAGGGAACAACAACAAATTTAGAAGAATCCAACCAGACCACTTTTCTTGTATTCCATTTCATTTTTGCCGCAACCAATTTATCTATGTGAAATTCGGGCTGCTCTCCGCGGGGAAGGCACGATGCAACAATGCTACGCCTCGCCTGTTATAATATATATATATATATATATATATATATAATGATTTATGTCTGCAAGTGTTCTTATTTTCTCTACTACTGGGGTGAAGACAGAAAATTGTCCATTGTTGAACGTTATGCAATTCAATCACTTCCAGACGCAGCTATTTTCTTTCTTTTTTTTCCCTTAAAAGTATTAGCAAATCATCTCTGTCCATTGACACAAACAAGCACACACAGAGACACACAGACACAGTCACACACACACACACACACACACACACACACACACACACACACACACACACACTGACTTGCTAACATGTATGAGGAGGAAGGTAGCAAGAGACAGACAGACAGGGTAGGGGGGTTGGGGTAGAAAGAAAGAAAGAAAAAGAGATGGAGAGAGACAGACAGACAGACACACACACACACACACACACACACACACACACACACACACACACACACACAGAGAGAGAGAGAGAGGGATAGGGTGCAAATGGGCTTGATTCGTGCTTGCTTTTTGAGTGAATAAGTACGGTTTGGCATCCGGAAATTCCCCGTTGTCAAGATCAATGACAAGCAACCGTGTGTTGAGCCTTTCACTGGGCTGTTGTTGCTTTCTCCCCCCAGAAAGATGCCCCAGTGGCTTTGGAAGGCAGTCTGAAACCATTCTGACATCGTGGATGTTCTTTCTGCTCCTTATCCTTGTCTTGTCTCCTTTTCTGTCTCTCTGCCTGTCCGCCTGCCTGCCTTCTTTTGTTCTCTCTCTCTCTCTCTCTCTCTTCCTCTTCTGTCTTTCTCTCTATCTTTCTCTCACTTCGTGTTACAATGCCCTCAATATGCTGATCTGAGACAACAGTATATCCTCGCTAAGTACTACAATACTCCATCTTTGTTTAATCTGACATTGCCTTTTGCGAGTGAAAACAAATCATTGGTCATGCGCTTGGCTGTGTTCCTTGACAAGGCTTTGAAAATTCGTTGCTAATAGTAAAATGTTTGTGTTGTACCTCTGCATGGACTTGTAATCACATGGGCATGTGCCAATGGCATATTCATTAAAACATTTCAGTGTTCGGTGTTCAGTGTTCTCTATCTTTCCCTGTGTCTCTTTCTGTCTCTCTCTCTCTGCCCCATCTCTCTCGCTCTCTTTCTGTCTTCTTATCTGTCCCAGTGTGTCGCTGTCTGTCTGTCTCTGTCTCTCTCCCACTCTCTGTCACACACAAACAGAGACACTGGCGCACGTACACACACAAACTCGCACACCCCTTCACCACCACCCGCACTCACTCACTCACTCTTTCATTCAAACACACACACACACACACACACACACACACACACACACACGCACGCACACACACACACACACACACACACACACACACAACCTTAAGACGGAAGTCAACAATTAGGTTTTCCACAGTAATAACAAAAGCCACTGCAGCACATGACAAGGTAACACGTGACAGCAAGAACAAACCACGTGCTGATGTCAAAGATATATCCAGAAGATACACCACCACTCTTTTCAGTTGATGGAAGAAGACTTCACTTTTCCTGCACTGTCAGTGCATGTGAAAAAAAACAAAACAAAAACAAAACACCAATGGTATCAAAACGCTGGCTTCGCAGTTGTTCGCAATTTGCCACTTGTATGTCAAGTCCACTGGAGAGTAAGTAAATCAATGTATAATAGTAACAACAATGACAACAACAACAACAACAACAACAACAATAATAATAATAATAATAATAATAATAATAATAATAATATTCGGATCCACTCTGTTTACGCATTCTTACATTCAAACACTCCACTGTTGGACGCCGTTCCTTCTCTGTCTCTGGACCTTGCATTTGGAATGAACTTCCTCTTTCGCTTCGTCAGGTCTCCACACTCAGCTCTTTCAAGTCTGGCCTTAAAACCCACCTCTTCACAAGATAGCCTCCCTCCCCTGCCTCTTCCTTGTCTTCAGTTCCTTCAGTTTTAGAGTTATGCATGCGTGTGAATGACTGGTGTGAAAGCGCTTAGCTATGTCTCTGCACAAGATTCAGCGCTATATAAATAGTCATTATTATTATTAGTGATGATGATTGTCATCATCATATTATTTCTCATAATCACAGCAATCTTAATCGCAGTCGGAATCGTAATAACAGTAATAGCAACAATGGCAATGGGTACACACACACACACACACACACACACACACACACACACACACACACACACACACACACACACACACACACACACACTAAACTCTACCTCCTTGGCCTTAGCTCAGTGGCCCAGAGCGCTAACAATTAGCATCAATGTGGCTACAAAAACTAACAACACAGGGCACCATGATCAAGACTTAGAAGCAAGACAAAGTTGTGACTTTATTCAAATTATGTCGATCAGAAAGACAACCATTCATTATCAGAATTAGTATTCTTCTTCTCAGTTGATGATGCATAATAATAATGATGATAATGGTATATATATATATATATATATATATATATATATATATATATATATATATATATATATATATATATATATGATGGAGTCTCCCGTCGGTCCGACGGATGAGTAGGCAGGCAGGCTTATCTGTCGGTGTGTGTCCTCATTTGGGAGAAGAGGCCGATTCTGGATGCGCAGCACTTCCCACAGGTGTTGCAAGGGAAAACGTCTCCAGAAGTTGAGCCCTGCTTCCTTCGCTCACGCTTCTCCTTAATGGCCAGCGTTCTCTTGTTTTCAAATATATTTATGCCACTAGAGCACAGCATCCTCCAGCAACAGCGGTCAAGGGCATCAGTTTCCCAGGAAGCGATGTCTATGTCACAGGCTTTGAGGTTTGTCTTCAAGGTGTCCTTGAAGCGCTTGCAGGGTCTTCCAAGTTCAAGGTGGCCTTCCTTCAGCTGGCCATACAAAAGCATCTTCGGGATCCTGCTGTCTGTCATGCGGACAACATGTCCTGTCCAGCGTAGCTGGCACTGGATCAGCAGGCTTTCGATGCTGGGCAGGCCTCTCCTCTCTAGGACCTGGAGGTTGGAGACCCTGTCTTGCCACTTTATGCCGAGGATCTTTCGTAGGCACCTCTGGTGAAACTGCTCAAGTTGTTGAATGTGACGGCGATACGTCGTCCTTGTTTCACAGAAGTACAACAAGGAGGCACTGGCGTTCTGTGAGCTAGCCGATTGGTACATGGACTCGGTTTTGCTGAGGCTGATGGTGAGTCCAAAGCGCCTGCAGGAGGTTGAGAACCTGTCCATAAAGAACTGCGTGTCCTCATGGATGTGCGCAGCAAGCGCGCAGTCATCAGCGAAGAGGAATTCTCTCATCAGTGCCTCAAACACCCTGGACCTGGAGTGGAGTCGCCGCAAGTTGAAAAGTTTGCCATCTGTGCGAAATTGAATGTAGATGTCCCGGTCACAGTCTTGGAAGGCGTCAATCAGCATGGCAGAGAAGAGAATGGAGAACAGTGTGGGTGCCAGGACGCAGCCCTATTTTAGCCGGGTTGCCTGACCAGCACAGATGACTTTTTTTTTTAGTGAGGAGGAGTTGTGCAGTCCCTTCCCCACTCTCTCGCCTACCGACGCTCACAGTCCCACAGGTGCAGATACTGCCACGTGTAGGACGGCCTCGGCAGGTGCAGGTTTTTTTTCGGAGCTCCGTCTCCTAGGCGGACTTCCCTTTGGTCATCCTCTTCCGCCTTCACAGCCGTTGGGAAAGGTTTCCTCCTCCGCCTGATCCGTCGTTGGGAGACTTCACATGCGGCAGGTAGTACTGGGTTACATGGTACCAGTAGCAAGGGCTATGCCCCTGACCTGACATACATACATACATACATATATATATATATATATATATATATATATATATATATATATGTGTGTGTGTGTGTGTGTGTGTGTGTGTGTGTGTGTGTGTGTGTGTGTGTGTGTGTGTTATCTTCGTTTAAGGAAATACAGGCGATTACCTACACAGCCCTATCCAACTTCGATAGCGCCAAGTGTATTATAGACTACAATACCAGAAACATTATCACTCTCATTGTTAAAGCTTATTGTTCAAGATGTCCTTTTAAAGTAGCCTACAACTCTTTTTTTTTCAAATTCTGCCACGTAAAATCAAATTACTTTTCACTATCCTAGTTAAAGGAGCATCTAAACTGTGGTTTTTGAAACAAGAACATTCCCATCATGCACACACCCGAAAACGGAGTATGGCTGCCTACATGGTGGGGTAAATAAAATAAAAAACCGGTCATACACGTGAAATGCTACATGTCTGCATGAATGTGCGTGCTTGAAATCTGATTGAACGATGAGAGGAAACGAATGATGAACTCCAAATGGCAGTCGTCAGTCGGCTCTACCCAGGTAAGTAGCCTGTCATGCAAATGGCCCCGAGTTTGGAGAACTTGGGTATCCGACCAATGACAGACTCAAGGTAAGTATCCATATCAAAGTCAAATCAAATTAGATAAAATATCCTTTTGTAATCAGCCTACCTGTTCTGTCCTGCAGAGTTAAAGTGCTTTTCTTGTTGTTAAAATTTGCATACAAAATGTCTTTAGAAACAGCTTACCTCTCGTAAGTCAAAGTACTTTTAGCTCTCACGTTAAAACCACATTTAAATGTCGTTACTTTTGTAAAAGTAGCCCGCCTTTTTTTACAATTTTTTTTTAAAAGTGTGTTTCATCATGAGACTTTTCGCAGTGTTCAAAGTGCGTGCGTGTCTCGCACAAATGCTGGAATTGTTGCTGAAGTCCCTCAGCTTCCTGTTGCAGTCAGACATTACGCAAAGCCCAGACACAAAACGACTCTCCCTCTTTCATCAGGATGCTCAGTGATGTTTACCCTTAAAGCACACACACACACACACACACACACACACACACACACAGAGAGAGAGAGAGAGAGAGAGAGAGAGAGAGAGAGATACACACACAAATCGAGACGGAGAGAGAGAAGAGTACTCTCTCTCTCTCTCTCTCTCTCTCTCTCTCTCTAACATATCCATACACATTCACTCACATACGCAGATACGCATAAACACTCACACACACACACACACACACACACACACACACAAACCCGCACCCACACACTTGCTCCCACAACCAACAACAACAGCAAAAAAGCAAGCAACAACCACAAACAATACATAACAGGGGACGCAACCGCATCAAAGCTAGAAAATGAAAAAAAAAATAAAAAAAAAAAATAAATAAATAAATAAAAAAAGCAAGCGAGGAAGAAGAGACGTAAGGAGTCCACGATGCAGACAAGTAAGTAACAAAGCCCCACCCACCCTCACCACCACCACCCCCACCCCTTTACTCCCTCACCATTCTGCGCCTCTCTCTCTCTCTCCCACACGTACACACACTCCTGTCCCACTCAACACAAGCCAATTTCCCTCCCACAAGCAACGGGAGCCAGGAATCATTCCAATCAAATGTAACAGCATCCCCGACACAGCAGTCAAACCATGCGAACATGCATCCATGACTGTCACGTTACCTTGTGAAAATTCCTCGGTGTCAATAGACGGCTGGAGAGTTCCACGGCCATTTTGGATCTTGCGCATGCGCAGCTTTTACTTGAAATTTGAGCAATACCGAAGGCGATCGACATTGACAAATGCAGCAAACATGTGCTGTCCATTTCAGTTGATAGCCTCCATTGCTACAACCAAACTCTGGTCAATGAAGTGTCATTTTTTGCGCACGCAAAAAAGAGTAAAAAATCCAATTAAAATAAATAAATAAATAAATAAATAAGCCTGCTGTTTCGCACGATCTGCCTCTCTCGACCGCCTTTGTTTCTCGAAATTTCGGAGAGCCAATCAACTTCAAGAGCACAGATCATGTGACGCGCGCATCTGCCAGTCATGTAAGCACGGAACTCTCCAACGGTCTGTTCAAGAAACCAATGGTGAGCACTCCTTCCTCTCTGCCTGGTGCTCAGATCTGGAACTGACATCCACATTATATGGATTCGTTCATCCGACTTCGTCCAGCTCTGCCTTCCGCTCTCCAATAAAAACCTCGTCTTTTCAAAAAACCCGTCTGAAAGCATTCACAGGCTATTAACTTCTGCGACACTGTCCAACACCTACAAGCTCACTCTGAATGCATGAGATATGAGTGAGGGGCGGTTGCGTGTGGGGGGTGGGGATGGGGGTTTGGGATGGGGGGTGGGGCACTGGGGGAGGAGAAGCAGAGCTGTCATGAGTGGTCCTTTCGTGCGTGTTATGTATGTTATTCATTCATTTATTTGTTTATTCATTTACTTATCTATCTATTCACTTCTTCTTGTTCTTATTCTCATTATTATCTTATAATTACTCTTATTATTATTTTCCTTTCAGCCTCCGTGATTTGTGATGTGGCGTTGCCGTCAATTTTGAAGTGTTGGGTTTTAGAGCAACCAACAGATTGTACACTGACAGGAAAGAGTCCCGAGTTTTCAGTTGAAATACGCAAGGGACAAGGTTCTCTGTCTTTTTGCATAAGAAGCCCTTGCTGATGACAGTGAGACATTGGTAGAGTTTTGCAGAAAAAAAAATCATTTTGGAATATAAAAAAAAGAAATTACAAAAAATGAAAGCACTCGCAGAGAGCAAACATGATATTTATCACTCACATGCAGACACTCACATGCACACACACACACACACGCATTCTCTCACACACACACACACACACACACACACACACACACACACACACACACACACACAATGCATGCCCCAGTCCAACTCCTTCTCCTACTTTCATTCTTTCATTCAACGACCGAAAAAAGACCACGCACAGAAAGAGAGAGAGAGAGAAAAAAAAAAGTGCAGAAACACGCAAGAGGACTGAAAATGATGCGAGACAAAGCAGTTGTAAAAGACATAATGGACAGAAAATCCCTCGCAGGGCCCGCTCCGCTCAGGGCCAGTTTTGGCCGAAAATGAAGAAATGGGCCTATTATAGTCTGCGGCGGACAGTGAGCGAGAAAATGGGGATAAATATACTTCTTTTCCCCTACCGTCCCAGGGATAAATAGGCTTGTCTCATTCTTAGCTACGAGGAGAGTGGCTGGGCAGAGAGAAGCCTTCTTCATCTCCCGTCCCCACCCCCCCACCCCCAAGTCTCTCTATTCCTTCACGCTATGATCTCATCATTGGCGGAATGGGAAACAGCATTGGAATTATGCGTTTCTCTTGCTGCTGCTGCTGCTGCTGCTGTTGATGCTGCTGGTGCCATGTGTAAGTGCAGTCGTGATATATGGTGTCCCTGTCTCGTCAAAAAGAAGGATATGCTGTGTGTTTTGTTATTGTATGGGTTAGCTCTAGGTATAAAGTTACTGTTTAAGTTTCGCGAGTGAGTGAATAAGAGAGAGCATGTGTATCAGAAATGTGCTCTTTTGGTACACATGGGCAAATATATATATATATATACACACACACACACACACACACACACACACACACACACACACACACACACACATACACTACTATGGCTTCAAAAATACAAAAAAGCGATGGACTGAAAACATTGCAGAAGGGACAGAACAATGATCTGCAGAGACTCGGGCTTTGATACACAACTGATGGACCTGGGTGAATCTGGTGAACCGTTTTGTGTGGCGTCCCGAATGACTCTTCACAGAGCTGGCGGAGAAGAGGAAGACGGTTCTGAAGGGTTTGAACTTTTATCAGAATCTCGTGTCCCTTGTGTGTGTGTGTGTGTGTGTGTGTGTGTGTGTGTGTGTGTGTGTGTGTGTGTGTGTTTTCCTATTTTTCCATCGACTGGTGCTTGGCACTCCTCCACACCCGAAAAAGTTACAAAAGGATTTTCTTTGAATCTTTTGACAACTATGATTCATAGAACCAGGATGTCAGTGCATGATACAGCTTCGGAGTCTTTGGTCAGTTGCTTACTTGTTTATTTTGCGTGAAACGTACAGGCGATGTGACATAACTGTTTAGGCATCGGACCACTGTGGTCCATTGATTACGAAATATTCAGGGATAGAGGTCCCGTTTCGGCATGGTGTTGTGTCTTTGAGGAAGGCATTTTACTCGGATTTCCCTCACCCCACGCAAGTTTGAATGGGTTCCCGACTTTGGTCGGGGGTATTTAAAAAGAGACGAGGACAGCATTGAGACCTTGCGTTCCAATTCCGAGGCATCGACACAGTCAGTATATAAATTCACTACCCCCGCCCCCCACAACACCCCCCCCCCACCCCCCCGAAGCCGTAAAAGGCTGCAAGATCTTCCACCGCTAACCGCTAGATATAAACAAAACAAGTATTGTTTTAATACTAAGCTCTATGCATGTATGTCAACTTTGTATATTCAAAATTCGCTCATTCAGATTCACAAGCCACGCAACTTCAAGCCAGTACAACGTTGCTTTGTACACACACACACACACACACACACACACACACACACACACACACACACAGTGGAGTGATGGCCTAGAGGTAACGCGTCCGCCTAGGAAGCGAGAGAATCTGAGCGCGCTGGTTCGAATCACGGCACAGCCCCCGAAATTTTGTCCCCCTCCACTAGACCTTAAGTGGTGGTCTGGACGCTAGTCATTCGGATGAGACGATAAACCGAGGTCCCGTGTGCAGCATGCACTTAGCGCACGTAAAAGAACCCGCGGCAACAAAAGGGTTGTTCCTGGCAAAATTCTGTAGAAAAATCCACTGCGATAGGAAAAACAAATAAAACTGCACGCAGGAAAAAATACAAAAAAATGGGTGGCGCTGTAGTATGGCGACGCGCTCTCCCTGGGGAGAGCAGCCCGAATTTCACACAGAGAAATCTGTTGTGATAAAAAGAAATACAAATACAAATACAAATACAGTCACATACTCGCGCGCGCACACACACACACTCACACACACACACACATAACCACATACATCATGTCAGCATGCACGCACACACACACACACACACACACACACATCTCCCCCCCGCACACCCTCCACACACACACACACACACACACATGCATACACAACACACACACACACACACACACACACACACACACACACACAGAGGACTACCATACACATAACTGTAAGCATGTGCAGCGTCGTTTTATTATCTCCCCAGTGTTTCCATAATGCCACCATCATGTACAACACCATAACATCGTTTCAGCAAAAAAAAACAAAACAAAAAAAAAACAAAAACATCATCATATCAACGTACCCCCCTTGTCTAGAAACCAAGCTTTCACATCATGAATATTGTCAGAAAGTGAGCAAATGGTATCCACATATCAGCCGCCATCCTCTCCTCATCATCCTTAACTCCCAATCCCTCTTCCCACCCCTGTCTCTGTCTCTCTTTCTCTTTCTCTCTGTCTCTGTCTCTGTCTCTCTCTCTCTCTCTCTCTCTCTCTCTCTCTCTCTCTCTCTCTGTGTTCCTTTCTTGTACGCACCGTTGATAGGATAGAAGAATCCACATCTGGGATGTGTCTAAGAACGTTATCTAGTTGAAGGCTGAACAATGTATCCTTTCAGACGCTGGCTATGCTTTGTGAGAGAACTACGTCGACGAATTAATGTCATGCTTTCGTCGAACAAAACAAAGCTTGTTAAGGACCTAATTTCAGACAGACGGCTAGCAAATAAAGAAACAAATGAAATGAAAATTTGTATTAAAAAAAGCAACACTGTATGCAGCAAGTTAAAACCAGACGTATCGGTTCTTTAGTCCATGACAGCTTCTATGGGAAGGCCATTTACCTTGTCAAATAATGGTAACATTGTCGCCAATAAGAGGAAGTATAATCTTCTGAACAATTACTGCTGCCCATGACTCTCTGTCTCTCTGTCTCTGTCTCTCTGTCTATGTCTGTGTGTCTGTCTGTCTGTCTCTCTCTCTCTCTCTTCTGCCGCTCTGTATGTCTGTGTGTCTGTCCTCTCTTTCTCTCTTGGAAGAATAGGTTATCCCTAAAATCTTAAATTCTTGAATGGAAACGTCTAAGTTCTGAGTTTTTTTCTTGCGTGCACAAAAGGTAAAACAGAAGATAACAAATCTGGGACGGTCAAATAAAGTTATTTTGTTGAAGGCTTAACAGTATAATTATCATTTCAGACGCTCTCAAAACGTGCATGAAAATTGAGGAAATTTTTCGACATTTAACAAAAATGACATGTTAAGAACATAATTTCAGACAGAGAAGGACAGAAATTCAGACAAAGACGCTTAGAATTATTATCATTACCATTGTCCTTCTTCTTCTTCTTCTTCTTCTTCTTATTATTATTATTATTATTATTCTCGTTCTTGTAGATAATGATGTTGTTGTTGTTACCACTATATTGCTGTTTACGCATCATAAGCCTTTTAGTGTGTTTAGTATCCCTCGATTGATCAGTAATTGATACGTCGAGAATAGTTTTGCACTTTGTGATCTGACCGATTTTCTTTGCCATCGTAAACTGAAGCACAAACATTCGCTATTGTCGAGTTATATACTCGTATGATAGACATGATTTTAGGAAACTTTGGTTCCTGTCTCCATCCTTCCAGTGTGCGCACTAATTCTGGAATTTGTGAGAAGGAAATGAATTTATCGAGTTTTTTTAAAAGTTTGCATGCGCGTGTGCTATTTGTGTGAGCCTGTGTAACTGTGTACTGTATGAATATATACATATATATATATTTATATATATATATATATGTGTGTGTGTGTGTGTGTGTGTGTGTGTGTTGTTGTTGTTGTTCATCCCTTTGTGTTGTTCTAACCTTTCTTTTAACAGAAAAAAAGTATCTTCCGTTCCGTGACTGAAACTTACTTTAAAGTCAACGCAAGAAAACAAGACATTATTTTTGCAAGGCTTCACTTTTTCTTCTTCACTTTCATTCCTTGTTCTTGTTCTTCTTGTTCTTGTTCTTCCTGTTCTTCTTGTTGGCCTTCTTCTTCCGTCTTTCTTTTTTTTCTTTTTTTTTTCCTTTTTTTATATCGCCTCGTGATGGGTTGCAAGGAAAAACATCTTGCGATCAGCGAGCGTTTGTAATGCATGACAAGGACGGCGCTGTAAAAGTGAATTGGAGGGTTCCGGCCACTGAGTGAACGAGCCCGGGAGACAGAGAGAGAGAGAGAGGAGAGACAGACAGACAGAGAGAATGGAGGGGGGAGATGCGGGTGGGGGGAGAGACTTTAGGAGAGAGAGAGAGAGAGAGAGAGAGAGAGAGAGAAAGCAAGAAGAAGAATGGAGGAGAGAGAGAGAGAGAGTTAGCAAAAAGAGGAATGGAAGAGAAACACATAGAGAGGAGAGGGGAGATTGGGGTGGGGGAAGACTGGAAGAGAGAGAGAGAGAGAGAGAGCAAGAAGAAGATTGGAGGAGAGAAAGGGAGAGTTAGCAAAAAGAGGAATGGAAGAGAAACACAGAGAGAGAGAGCAAGAAGAAGAATGGAGGAGAGAGAAGAAGTTAGCAAAAAGAGGAATGGGAGAGAAACAGAGAGAGAGAGAGAAAGAGAGAGAGAGAGATCAAGAAGAAGAATGGAGGAGAGAGAAGAATTTAGCAAAAAGAGGAATGGAAGAGAAACACAGAGAGAGAGAGAGAGACAGAGAGAGAGAGACAGAGAGAGAGAGAGCAAGAAGAAGAATGGAAGAGAGAGAGACGGGAGGGGAGGAAGAGGGAGAGAGAGGGTGAAGACGAATGCGGAGAAGAGAAAGAGACACACTTGGTGAATGAGAGAGAGAGAGAGAAGAATGGATGGAAGAATGAGAAAGAGAGAGAGAGAAAAAACAACAACAAAAAACAACAAACATAAATGCGATAGCTTCGGGTGGGTGTAAAGTTAGTGTTTTGATTTTTTTTCCAGTCAGTGTTTGTTTGTTTTTTTCCTCGGTTTTCGATTAGAACCTCCACCCACCGTCCAACCCTCCTCCCCCTCCCTTCTCTCTCTCACTGCCTCCTTCCTTCTAACATTCTCCTTCTGTCATTCTGTCCCAGCAAGCTCCTCTTCCTTTCCACACCTCCTCCATCCAACTCTCTTCCTCCACCGCACCACCCCCTTGGCCCCCCTCACCCCCCCCCCACACCACCACCACCACCATCACCACCACCCTCAAGACCACCACCCCTTTTTTTTCAACATGCGGAAGATGGCAAGAGCGAGAGAGAGAGAGAGAGGGAGTCTGTGTGTCTGTCAGTCTGAAGTTGCAACGAATAACGAACGAGCTATACAGATCAATTGATGACATCTGCCTTTGCTGTTTGTTAATGGTCTGCTTTGTGTTGGGGATGCTGATAAATTTGCACTTCCGTGCAGGTTTGTAATAACACTCCTTCAATTACCATCACTTTTGAGCAGGTTTCTAACGACACTTCTTCGATTATTATCACTTCTGAGCAGGTTTCTAACAACACTCCTTTATTTGTTGCACCTCCTGACCAGGTTTCTGATAATACTCCTTTGCTAAGTATAATCTCAGAGCAGGTTTCCAAATAACACTCCTTTAATGATTATCACTTCTGAGCAGGTTGGTGTTTTTCGCTTCTGAGCAGTTTTCGAGCGATGTTCATGTACTTACCATTTCGGGTTAGGTTTCTGATAACAGTTCTTTAATGATTGTCAGTTCTGAGCAGGTTTTCTAACAAAAATCCGTTCTTAATATCAGGTCTGGTTGGGTTTCCAATAAAACTCCTTTACATATTATCGCTTCTGAGTAGGTTCTCAAAAAAAAATTGGTATCACTTTTGAGCAAGATTCTAATAAAACGCCTTTGCATAATATCACTCTTGAGCAGGTTTCTAACAAAACTCCTCTACTAGGTAGCACTTCTGAACAGATTTCCTGCAACACTCATTTTACTTTGTATCACATCTGAGTAGGTTTCTTATAATGATCCCTTACTTTTATTCATTTGTGAGCAGATTTCTAATAACACTCATAATAATGATGAGTACAACAACAACAACAACAACAACAACAGCAGCAGCAAAATAAGAAGAAGAAGAATGATAAAAAGGACATATGGTATACCCAATCTAATGATACAAAAGCCCTGGGCGTTTACAATGAAAAATGCAACGACGCATGCATACCCAGCATGCTTGTTATACTTAGTATCACTTTTGAGTGGGTGTTTAATAACACTCCTTATACATAATATCACTTCCGAGCAGGTACGGCTTCTAATAACACTTCTATATTCATTCATTATCCTTTTAAGTTCTTCATCAGCCAGCCCCAGGGAAACCCTACGTTGAGCCCAACATCACAGTCAACGGTCAGAGACTCAGTGCGGTGGAGCGGTTCACATACCTTGGCAGCACACTGTCACGAAATGCGACCATCGACGATGAAGTGAATGTCAGGATTGCAAGAGCAAGTGCAACTTTTGGTAGACTCAATGCAAATGTCTGGAACAGAAGAGGCATTAGTCTTGAGACCAAGCTAAAGGTCTACAGAGCAGTAGTTCTCCCCACACTACTGTACGGCTGCGAAACTTGGACAGTGTACCAACGACATGCCAAGAAGCTGAACCACTTCCACACAACATGCCTCAGGAAGCTACTGAACATCAAGTGGCAAGACAGGACCCCAGACACAGAGGTGCTCGCAAAAGCCACCCTTCCCAGCATCTTCACCATCCTGATGCAGTCCCAGCTTCGCTGGGCTGGACACGTGGCGCGCATGCCAGACCATCGGCTGCCCAAAAGGCTCTTCTATGGCGAGCTGCAACAAGGGAAGAGATCACACGGAGGTCAGAAGAAGCGCTTCAGAGATACTCTGAAAGTCTCTCTGAAAGCGTTTGGTATCAACCCTGACTCCTGGGAGGAATCTGCAGTGGACCGTAACAAATGGCGCGCTGCTGTGCACAAAGGCGCCAGGTTGTGCGAGGCCAACAGGACTGCTGCAGCTGTTCAGAAGAGGCAGGCCAGAAAGTCACGGGCAAACAAGCTCCCTGACAATGATATGCCTGTCTTTGTCTGCCCCAGCTGTCAGCGAACATTTCGTGCGCAGATTGGACTATTCAGCCATCTGCGCACTCACAGATAGACTCATGAGCATCCTTCCCCCCACCCCACCACCACCCTCCCCCCATCCCCCATCTGGATGACAACGATGGTCATCATCGATCTCGATGGACACACCACCACTTATTATATGCCTTGTCTTGTGTTGCCTTGCCTTGCTTTACTTTACTTGGTATTCCTCATGAAAGAAAAAAAAATCCAGTCTGTAAAGATAATAGTTTCTGAGGTCCTTCATGCATGTAGCACTCACGGTGTTTTCGGTTTCGGTTTTTTCTTTCTTCCACCCCCACCCCCCAACCCCCACCCCCCAGTGCCAACGGCAAGTTCACGTCAACGTGGTTCGCGTAAACGTAAAATTAAGCGGATCGACTTTGAAGTGGCTGTGTCTAATCCCCCCCTGCAATTAGTGCCTCCCTCCATTCCACAGGATGAAAGAAGTAGGGAGGATGTTCTGTCTCTTGTCCGTCTGTCTGTGTCTGTCTGTCTCTTTGTGTCTCTCTGTCTCTACCTCTCTGTCTGCCTCTCTCTCTCTTTCTCTCTCCCCTCTCTCTCTCTCTCGCTCTCTCTCTACCCCACCTCTCTCTCCTTTGTCTTTGTCTCACTCTCTCTTTCTCCGGGTTAGCGAGCACTTTCGCCGATTTTTTTTCTCGTCGACGTTGAAATTACAGTTCATATTCGGTGCTACTAATCCGAAAATGTTTTCTGCCGTGAGCGTTCATATTTTGCCAACACAACACTCACTCAT
Source organism: Babylonia areolata (assembly GCF_041734735.1). Classification (NCBI taxonomy): domain Eukaryota; kingdom Metazoa; phylum Mollusca; class Gastropoda; order Neogastropoda; family Buccinidae; genus Babylonia; species Babylonia areolata. The sequence continues at coordinate 18,484,532 of NC_134880.1, read as the reverse complement.
GCATGCGCTGCAGACTATTTTCTTCTTTGGGGCAGGCAGAAATATACAACAACAAAAACATCAACAATAGCAACAATAATAACAACAACAACAACGTTTTCCCTTAATGATTTTCATCCACAGCAGCATCTTGCTCCTCTTAATCATCGCCATCTTCATAATCATCTTCATCACTTTTATCACGTTGCCAACATTCCTCCTCTCCTACCTTTTAAACGATAAAAATCAAATGTGAACATTAATACTTTAACACAATTTCTCCAGTCACCAGTATTTGTGACGGTATATTGAACAAAACTCCACCCCAACATTCCATGCAAGTCAAAGTCTGCTGCAGCAGCATGCCTTCCCACCTATTCTGGGCAGTACCCGACATACCCCAGCAAACCTGCCAAACCACCCCTTTCAGAAATACGCCATTTTTCTTCCTCGCCTCAACCCCCCCCCCCCCCCCCCACCCCCCCCCCCCCCCCCCCCCCCCCTTCTCCTCTCTTGTCCTGTCCTGTCTTGTCCTGGCGACATCCTTCCCCAATCTGGACAGTTCCAGACACCAGCAAAACCTGCCAAGCCACCCCATTTCAGAAACACGCCATTTTCCTTCCTCGCCTCCCCTGTTCTGTCCTGTCCAGACGGCATCCTTCCCCAATCTGGACAGTTCCACACCCCGACAGACCAGCCAAGCCACCCCATTTCAGAAACACGCCATTTTCCTTCCTCGCCTCCCCTGTTCTGTCCTGTCCTGTCCAGACGGCATCCTTCCCCAATCTGGACAGTTCCACACTCCGACAGACCTGCCAAGCCACCCCATTTCAGAAACACGCCATTTTCCTTCCTCGCCTCCCCTGTTCTGTCCTGTCCAGACGGCATCCTTCCCTAATCTGGACAGTTCCACACCCCGACAGACCTGCCAGGCCACCCCTTTCAGAAACACGCCATCTGTCCCTCCTCGTCTCCATTCTCCTCCTCTCTCCTCTCCCTGCCCTGTTGAAGCAGCGAGGCACGGGCGGAAAAGACAACACAGCCTGTGCCCAATGCGCCATTGAACCCCCGCTGCCATCAAGCCACACTGTGCAAAGGCCCCGTCCGCTTCTCGCTTTATCGCTTTCGGCTTAAGGATTTGGCCGAACGGAGGCGGGCGCGGGCTCATCGGTCCGAACTAATGACGCAATAAAGTCCGCGAGCTGCGGGCTTCGGCCCGTGCCAGAGGCCGCGGGGGCCAGATAGATTCACGAGCCCGTTTTGACAGATGTTAGCCAAGTTGTGATAAATAAATGAGGGTTGACGACCCCTCTCTACCCCTCCTTCCAAACCACCTCACTACCCCTTACCCCCACCCGTCACTCCCCCCGCCTTATTTTATATATATTTTTTTATCTTGTTCATAAACTTTGGTCCGGGGAAAGGATGATTCTGATCAACGGGCGTATGTCGTTGTGTTTGCCAGTTGACGAAAATGATTGGCCTTTCAAACATATTACTGTTTCTTCTTGTTTTTCGGACTCTTTCTTAATTAACGTTCTTGAGGACGGTATGAACGTGAGTGTGATTTTGTAGGGAGGACAACAGACATGGTTCATGTAATGAAGGGAAGAAAAAAACACACGAAAAAGTACAGGCATTACACGAGTGAGGAAATGAAACCGTGAATGAATGAATGAATTTGAGAATGAACGAACGAACCAGCTTAGCAGACGGGATGGGAATAATAGTTTCTGCTTCACAAAAGTATCGGCGTCATATCTGTCGTAACTTTATTTCTAATCTATGAATTTTCCTCATTAAAAGGTTGTCAGTGCGTGAATGACTATGAATACAGAATTAATAGTTAATCAACATTCAACGCAAAGTTTTCCCGAAAGAAAGAAAAAAACAAAACAATAATAAAACAACAACAATAACAATTGAAGACAGAGTGGAATATATAGAGCGGCTGTTTTTCCTGTGTAGCAAAGCACATGAAGTGTCTCATGTGTTTATTCATGGTGCCGAATTTAGTCATTAAATTTATCTGCAAATTTGTGATGATGTTCTGTGTTTCAGTCCAACAGGGCCCTTACGTGTAGAACTGAAACGTAGAAAATCAACACAAAGTTGCAGATAAATTTAATATGATTATGGGGCAAAACAAAAAAGGGACGAAGATCTTTTCTCATATAAAATTGACAATTAAGATATGAATG
>NC_134880.1:18477352-18479852 GCF_041734735.1 Babylonia areolata | reverse complement strand
CTTTAAATTCGGCCAGATGATCTTATTCTAACGCATGCACGCGCATGCATGTGCGTTTTGCTCAGTGGCATCTAAATGACATGGCACGTGAAGATGGTAGTGATAGTATAAAATGCATGTAATTATGATTTTTTTTAATTAGTCCAAATTCTGCACCGTATTTATGTAATGAGTGTTAAATAGTGATATAGGGCAGGAAAGATGAACTCAGATTTCTAGTCCCGTTACACATAAAATTATGAAAGGGAATGTCCTCATTTTCTGGAGTAATCATAAACAGGGAATACCAAGCTTTTCTTGGTTAACTATCAACAAGGAATGTCCCTCTTTTAAGGAGTTATTATCAACACGATAATTCTTATTCTTTTGTTGGGTAATCAGGAAGAGGGAGTATTATCCTTTTCAGGTGTAATTATCAACACAGTGTGCTATCTTATTATTTTTCTGGGATAATTATCAACAGAGAATGCCATGCTTTTCAGGTGCGGTAACCAACAGTGACTGTTATCCTTTTTGTGGGGGTAATCATCAACAGGGAATGCTGTCCTTGTCTGTGATAATTAGGAACGGTGAATGTTATCGTGTTCTGGGGTAACTATCAACAGCGGTTGTTTTCCTTTTCAGATGTAATCAGCAACATGCACCTTCATCTCTTTGTGGGGTAATCATTAACATGAAATGTTATCATTTTCTCGGTAATTGTCATCAGGAAATTCCTCCTTTTCAAAACATAATTCCATTATTTTCTTATCAATAGGGTATTTCTTCCTTTTCATGGGGGGGTTATCAACATAGACTGTTCTCCTTTTTGTGGGGGTAATATTATTAACAGGCAATGTTATCCTTTCTGTAGGGTAATCATCAGCAGGGAATGTTTTCCTTTACTTGGGTAATATTATCAACAAGAATTCAAGGTACCAACAGGAAATACAGTTTTTGTCTTTTCTAGGGAAATTATCAACAGGGAATCTAGAATAATCATCCCCAGGGAACGCCCTCTTTCTCTGGGTGTGTGTGTGTGTGTGTGTGTGTGTGTGTGTGTGGGGGGGTAATCATCAGGAGAGAGTGTTCATTTTCTGGGGCGAATTATCAGCAGGGGAGTTGGTTGTAATTATCACCGGGGACTGCCGCAACCTGCCTTTTTCTGTGGCCGTTATCACACGACGTGTTCTTGTAAACTGTGTTAAGAAGGGAATATCTTTGAGAAAAACTGTCAGATCCACCCACGCCCTCACCTTTTTCTGTGGCAATTATTACACGAAGTGTTCTTGTAAACTGTGTTTGAAAGGGAATATTCATGAGAAAAACTGTCGTAGCCCCCCTTTTAGCGGCAATTATCACACGACGAGTTCTTGTAACTGTGTTTAAAGGTTATATGTATGTTTACAAGGGAATATCTATGAGAAAATCTGTCGCAACCCCTACCCCCTCCCCACCCCACCACCATATTCCCCTTTTTTGTCTTTTCGTTTTTCTGTGGCATTTATCACACGACGAGTTCTTGTAACTGTGTTTGAAGGTAATATTAATGTATGAGAAAATCTGTCGCAACCCCCTCACCCCCCACCCACCTCACCCCATCCCCACTCCCCCCTTTTTTTGTTTTTCTGTGGCAATTATCACACGACGAGTTCTTGTAAACTGTGTTTAAAGGGAATATCTATGAGAAAAACTGTCGCTATCAGCCTTTTTCTGCGGCAATTATCAATTGTTTTTCTGTGGCAATTATCACACGACGAGTTCTTGTAAACTGTGTTTAAAAGGGAATATTTATGAAAAAAACAAACAAAAAACAAAAAAAAACAACTGTCACATCCACCCACGCCCCCGCCTTTTTCTGTGGCAATTATCACACGACGAATTCTTGTAAACTGTGTTTAAAGGGAATATCTATGAGAAAAACTGTCGCTATCCGCCTTTTTCTGCGGCAATTATCATGTTCTTGTAAACTGTATTTAAAAGGGAATATTCATGAGAAAAACTGTCGCAACTCCCCTTTTTTGCGGCAATTATCACACGACGAGTTCTTGTGAACTGTGTTTAAAGGGAATATGTATGAGAAAATCTGTTGCAACACCCCCCACCACCCCCACCACCACTCAGCCCACCCCACCCCATTCCCCACTTTTTTTGTTTTTCTGTGGCAATTATCACACGACGAGTTCTTGTAAACTGTGTTTAAAAGGGAATATTTATGAGAAAATATGTCGCTATCCGCCTTCTTCTGTGGTAATTATCATACAACGTGTTCTTGTAAACTGTGTTTAAAAAGGGAATATTTATGAAAAAAAAAAAAAAAAAAAAACTGTCACATCCACCCACGCCTCTGCCTTTTTTCTGTGGCAATTATCACACGACGAGTCTTGTAAACTGTGTTTAAAAGGCAATATTCATGAGAAAAACTGTCGCTATCCGCCTTTTTCGCAATCCGCCTTTTTTTCTGTGGCAATTATCACACGACGAGTTCTTGTAAACTGTGTTTAAAAGGGAATATTCATGA
>NC_134880.1:18459852-18462352 GCF_041734735.1 Babylonia areolata | reverse complement strand
AAATGCTCAATTGTCAGATTACTAAAGCATATACACCTGACATTAGAACAATACTTGGTCCGTAATGAATTTGGTAACAGTCTGAGAGCTAAACTCAGAATTGGTCTGCGAATCGGACCGTCTGTGTATCTATCTGTATGCCAGCCTGCCTGTGTTTCGTTGTCCGTTTGCATGTAATTCTTCCAGTCTCAGTTCCTGTCTGAGCGTCTGTCTGCATGCCTGTCTGTTCGTGTTTCTGTCCGTTTGTGTGTATTTCTTTCAGTCTGTGTTCCAGTCTGTGTTTCTGTCAATCTGTTCTTATGTGTGTCTGTTTTCCTGTCTGTTTGTGTTTACGTCTACACATCTGTATTTCTACGGGCACAGAGTAGTTGACAACAATCAAAACAAATTCGAATTTCATTATCATGTCGTAATACGTGCTTATAAAATACCTCAGACAGGTGATAATTATCTATGGGGATTTTTCTAACCGCATGATAGTGTTGACGTGAAATATTTCAATGAATTATACCGTATTTTTTTTCATTTTTCATTCCTTTTTAATTCAAGAAAAAAACAAAACAATATTGTTATTTTCACAACAGTAAAATGATACTCGTATTCAAAGAAAGCGAATAGCACAGCTGGAGCTTGTGGTTATGCGAGGGTTTGGGGGGGGTTGATGTTATTGTTTTCAGACATATGATCAGATTAGCATTATGAAACACTGATGTTTTGGTAAATATTGATAGTTCATTCGTGTTACAGAAGCCACAGCAAATCAGCCTATCGTTGTCTTGAAACCATAAATAATTACACCTTTTCTTGGGTTGCGTCTTTGAACTGCAACCATTAATGATTCCATTGCGTCGTCATCAGTCCAACTCCGCCAAAAGCAGTGAAATGTTCCAAGAAAATGTCCCATAGCCTTTCACAGCCATCGTGGAAACTGTCTAGGATAGGCCATAGGAAAGGACGAGACAGACAGATACAGACAGAGAGGCACGTGTGTGTGTGTGTGTGTGTGTGTGTGTGTGTGTGTGTGTGTGTCCTTTCCTCCCACCTTTTTAACCTTCCCCACCAAATATCAGGTATCATTTCACACCTGGAGTGAGAAAAATCTCTGTAAAAGGACGACACACACAACGTCATGCAAAAAAAAAAAAAAAAGAACAAAAAAAAAAAAGAACAGAAAAAAAAAGAACGGGGGCTTGGAAAACATTGCACAATACTGCGCCAACCAACTACGCTTGCACTATATATCAGTCCATAACACTCTTGCATTGTCACTATCTTTGTTCTTCACACTGTATTTTTTTCCTACACATGTCAAGTCAAACCAAGATTTTATTTCATGATGGTAAATTGATTAAAAAAACTATTGTTTGTTGTTGTTTTTTTCTTTCTTTTTGTTTTTGTTTTTTTAAATATCAAGCCATCAATGGAAAAAAAAGAGAAAAAAATGGAGAGAGAAAAAAAATCTAATCGTTAAAATGTGTTCTGTATTTGTTATTATAAAGCTTCGGGTTAAAAAAAAAAAAGAAAAGAAAAAAGAAAAGTCCTAACCAGATTCGAACCCAGCGTGTTCGGGTGAGAAGAAACTGTCTTACCCATTACACTATTGTGGCTCCTTAAGTGACATTCTAAAATTTAATATTTGAACATACCTTTTTAAAGGGCGATAAATCAATTGCGGTATTCGCAGTGAGAACGCTGTTTAAATCATATTATTTGGGTGTATCTTGGGCATTCAAAAAATCTTTATGGGCAATAAAAAATTCTTTTTAAGTCCGCGGTAAAGGAGACGTGGCTATGGCCGCAATCACACTGCAACATTTAGCCGTTTTCACTAGATCTAGATAGATGTACAAGTGTAGTTACACCCGCCGGGAATGTAGTACGACACAGTCGATTCAGTTTCTTTTTTATGTTCATTCTAGTTTTATAGTTTTAAAGTTGATATGAAAATTTAGTATTTTGTTAAACTAATAACATGTAGAGCCAAGTACAAGTACTTCTAAACGTCGTATGAAGTGAAAAGGACTTCATTTTGAGAAAAGTCAAGACTGGAAATTTTTACGTTTCACCAATTAAGGGTATTAACTCGCATGGTTTACAACTTTTAACTGTGAATTTCGACTGATTCTGTGGATATTTTTATGGCAGTTTGGGGCATAATCCAGTTAGTGATGAGGCGTTCACAAATCTTTATCTGAATAAATATTTAACGGTCACCTTCTCCAACTTTCCATCACATGTTATCGTGTATTGTCGATTGAATATTGGATTGAACGGGCAGGTCAGCAACTTGAAACAAAATGTCGCTCTTCGAGGTTGCGAGCATGCGCTTTGAATATGTATAAATATGAGTACGCAATTGATTTTTGCCCATGACCTTCAGGGCTCAGCCAAAAGATCTATAAAGTCCACTCGTCCTATTGATTTAAGTATTTTCCGAAAAAGACCACTTGGGCGAATGAACATAGTGAAAGCCCTGTACACTGAGAGTAAAACACACAAG
>NC_134880.1:18432352-18447352 GCF_041734735.1 Babylonia areolata | reverse complement strand
TCTGACATGCTGATCCTCTTTCAGCGAAATAAACCGCTGGTTCCATCAGAAAAGCGTCATGATAAAGATGTAAAGAAATGACAGAAGGAATCAGCGTTGAAAGACTTTTTTTTTCAAGAAAACATTGTTATCTGTTGCTTTTACTGTTGCATCAGGTATAATTTGAAACACATTCATTTTTGAACGATATAATGTGGGCCTACATAAAAAACAAAAAAAACAAAACAAAAAAAAACCTTTCGAATGTGTTGAAATTCTAAAAAAAATCTATTACTTTTTTTTTTTTTTTTTTTTTTTTTGGGGGGGGGGGGGGGGGGGGGGGTCAGCTGAAATGATGATTCTTGAACTACATCAATACAAGTTCTTGTTGTTTGCTGAATTTCTCTATACATTATCATATTACCATATTTTTTTCCATTGTGTGAAACATTTTGTTTCAATTGAAAATCATCAGTAAGAAGACAATATTATGAATCTGTTGTGACATTTCTCTTGTTATTTCTGATGGAATTTTGAAAAAAAGCTCGTGTCTCCTGGGTACTCTATTTTGTCAATGTTATGCTCTTTTGGACTGGTTCTAATTTGATATCCAGATTGATTTTCGTTTATAACATGGTCTAATTTAATATCCAGATGGTGATTCTACATAAAATGACACATTATTCTTCAGCCATGCAACACAAGTCTTTTCCAAACGAATACAAATCCAAAGCATTGTGTCTGAATATCACGAATGGAATATAGATTGGTTCTGGACATCTTAGAAAACAAACACGTAAGGATTCTTGACACTTACTTGATAACCTAACTGTAGGCCTTCGTAGCAGTTCAGGCAATGGGACAAGAAAAAACTTGCGATAATTCAGACACACACAAAAATGAGCGGACATTGACATCAGAGTTATATATATACTCTCGCAAATAGTGGATTTGGGGCAAAAGCGGCAGAAAGAATGCTTTAAAATAAGTACCACCCTGTTTAAACCTGGGGGGGGGGTGAGCGTAGAACCCAGGCTGAAGGTAGGAAGCGGGGAGTGGAGAGAGACAGATACTTTGCTGTCAAAGGTCTTCTATTAGCCACCGTGCTGCCGCCGCTCCAATCGCTTTCTTGTTTTCATGGCGAGTGGGCCCCGCTCATCAGTTAGCCATGATGGGGGCCGTTAGGCGGGCTGCTTTACATCGTCTTGATCTACTACAGCTCGATGAGGAGTCCTCATCAACGTCCACCGCCGCAGGACATAACTCACGAGTTGGTCACGCAGTGTATCTGTCTCGCCATCGAGTGGCGGGGTCCGATCGAAGTGATGTGCGCCCCAAACAGTTTTACTGCTGAGCATTGGAGGCGGGCGAGGAGACAGTTTGCTGGTCGGGGGATGGTTAGCAGGGAACTGCCTGGATAGGCATGCTGCAGCTTTTATCGATCCCTTGATGGGTCGGACGGAGGGGTGAGGGGGTGGGGGGCACGGCCGTTGAAGGGCATGAAGACAGCCCTGCCTCCCGGAATCTCTAGCCTCCATCTCGACACGGTAAAGTTCAGCCAAACTTGCTGCAATCCCGTCTCCTTGCCAGTAGAAACTGACTGGGGGAAATTTGATGTATGTGCGACATGAGATTGTCCTCGTAACATGAATATACGCCGTTTAGATACTCCCCCTCCTCCCCTTAAATGTGAACATGAAGGGAAGTGTGCACTTATCCTCATTACCGATCATCGAACTGTGGTTGAATATTATTACCTTATCGTGACAGAGACCACTAGAAGTATATCACGTAACAAAATGTTCAGCTTTGTTTCTAAGAATTCAGTTTCTCTTTGATTTCATGGCACTGTACTTGAAAAGATAACGGAATATCGACCTAGATATATATATATATATCAATAAATAAATATATATATATTCGATCAGTATCACGTTACACTGTATTATTCCATGTAACTGTAAACTGTCCAGCGCACTCCGTTTTGGTGTGAGAAATGGCTGAATGCGAATGACTGGAACTTGACCTATCTGTACACAGTTTAGGTGGTATCACGTCAACCTGAGATTTAAAGGGTGTGTTTGCTTTTAGACTGACGGCGTTTTTGCAATTTACTTTGACGGCTGTATGACTGCAAGCTAGACCATTGTTACACATTGCTTGAATCATCAGTTTGAGATCAACTTTTCTGAATGTATATGCGTGACTGGGTATTAGCTTGTTCCATGTCCTCTCCCATGTTGGCTTGAAAAAAAAAAAAAACCCAAAAAAAAACACACACAATGCACCGAGCGAACGTTTGATATTCAGTTCGAAGTTGTACACTGTTTCGTGGCCCCATAATAATCCGATATGTAGTGATGTCTGCAATGCACACAAGATGGATGGACGCAATACTGAAGGTTTGATTCAGGGTTGATCGAAGATCAGTTTGTGTCGTGAAGTTGGGCCACAACAACAAGAAAGCCCAGTGGTGTAGAGGAGGAATGGGGAATGGTTGGGCTGAATATTGATTTACTGATTTATAACTGTGCATGAATTGTATCTACTGTACAGTAATTCATCACTTCTTGATTTTCAACGAACATCATCGGTAAATCTTTCCCTCATTCCCATCCTTCCTTCTTCTTCTTCTTCTCTCTCTCTCTCTGTCTGTCTTTCTGTCTGTCTGTCTGTCTCTCTCTCTCTCTCAGTCTCTCTCTCTCTAACACACACACACACACACACACACACACACACACACACACACACACACACACACACACACACACACACACACATTTCGGCCTCGTTATTACTTTTCCATTCGTTGTTTTCAATCGTTTGATCGTATACTTTGAAGTAGATGCCAGCATTTGTGGTTCACCTCATCCGAAACATCATTCTTACATTGTGTGTGAATATAGCGCTACGAATACCAAGTCTAAAAGCATATGACTGAAGTGTACATCCTTAGCGGGCTGAAAGAAAGGGTGAAACACGTTATGAAAGAGTATCAAGGTGGCAGGAGGAATTTTGTATAATGTTCCGTCACACATATCGGTGATTGAAGACATTTTGTTAGAGTATTGATATATACATTTGAGTATTATCGGTTAGAAGGGGTGGGAGATGTGAATGAATGGAGAGTTGGGGGAAACTGGGGGTGAAATGGGGGTGAAATTTGTCAAAAAATATCTAAATACAATTACAGGAAGTTACTTAAAGGACTTTGTAAAAGAGATGTTGTTAAACTAACAAGCGAAAAAACTGATAATGAATGCAAAAAGTCAAAAACATCAACGTTATCAGTCACTTGTGAAAACACACTTTCGTGTACATAAAGCTTCATCAAGCTACAGTCAAAAATTATATTCTTAATTGTCAGGTTACTAAAGCATATGCACTTGACATTAGAACAATATTTGGTCCGTAATGAATTTGATAATAGTCTGAGAGTCAAACCCAGAATTGGTCTGCGAATCGGACCAAAGTCTCAGAGAGTCAACTGACGAGGTTTAAGAGTTGAATGAAAACATCTGTAAAAATCTCTTTCTAGTATATTACTTGTTTCTTTGTATGACAATGGGAAATATACTTTTATACTTTTTTCTGCTCTGTCTGGTTGGTCGTTATAAAGGAATCCAGTATGGGATGATATTCAACAAAAATCAACGTTTGCACCCTTCACAAATAAGGAGTGCAATAAATACCTAATTTCAAACAATAAATCTTCTCTTTGATTATTCTCAAAAAGGAGCAAACTTTTTAAAACAGATTGATAATCAACACAAAATAGGATATTACTTATCATCATTAGTATTTGAACAAGATGATTTAAAGACATGAGGATGACCACCAATTCAGCTGTTAAAATTGAATGTCCCTTACCAAAATAGTAAATCAAGGTGGCAGAATAATCATTACAAAATAAAGAATCAGACCACTTACAGCTCCAACTGAACAGTGTCATATGTACATGAAGAATGTATTTTGCTATGTTATAGTGTTTGCCTATTATCAAAGAAAACGGCAGTTCAGATAAATAATTCATTGATGTAAGAACACAAAAATGAAGACGAATATGATTTATTCAAACAGCACTGAAATGAAGATGAATATGACTTATTCAAACAGCACTGACACCCATAATTTCAAGTTGCTGTCATACATGATCAATATCGGCACCATCAATCTGAACTGAGTTGCTTTGCAGAGGCCACAACACGCTCAATTGCACCTTTCACAGTGAACAGCATTTGACATCTTCCAAAGGACAGCAAACAATATTTCTTGATCAAGAACATCAATTTGAAATCAAACACATTCTCACTTGATAAAACCAAATAAACAACGCAAATATAACTAAAAAAAATGACTTGTGGAAGTCGGGGGTAATACCTGAGGGAGAAAATACTGTAGCACAAATAGTTAGGTTTTTCAGCCGCCCCTTCTTGTATTGTAGAGTTGACAAACTAAAATCTGCTTCAAGCAGAAATAGCAGTTGTTATTGTTGTTGAAGCTGCAGCAGTAGCAAAAATGGTAGCAGTAGAAGTAATACTAGAAACAGTGACAGTCGTGGCGACCTTCGCATCAGTTCCAGCTACAGGAATCAAATCACGGGCCTTTCAACCCATGTGCGTCCCTATAAATAAATGCATAAGTAATATTAAAGTTCGGTTTGGGTGTGATTTGATCACACGCATGACGGGCGCCATAGCCGAATGGTTAAAGCACTGGACTTTCGATCTGAGGGTCCCGGGTTCGAATCACGGTGACGGCGCCTGGTGGGTAAAGGGTGGAGATTTTTACGATCTCCCAGGTCAACATATGTGCAGACCTGCCAGTGCCTGAACCCCCTTCGTGTGTATACGCAAGTATAAGATCAAATACGCACGTTAAAAATCCTGTAATCCATGTCAGCGTTCGGTGGGTTATGGAAATAAGAACATACCCAACATGCACACCCCCGAAAGCGGAGTATGGCTGTCTACATGGCGGGGTAAAAACGGTCATACACGTAAAAAGCCCACTCGCGTATATACGAGTGAACGTGGGAGTTGAAGCCCACGAACGCAGAAGAAGAAGAAGAAGATCACACGCACATGCATTTTCGTTTATATTTCATAAACACTACAGATCAATCATATGAGGGTAACTGTATAATCTAATCATCGAAACAGTGGAAACTATCAGATTTTGTTGTTATCATTGTCTTTTTAATTTTGTATTCCAACTTTTGTATTCAAGTACGGAACTGGTATTTGCCACTGTTGTCATCACTATATGCCTGTTTAATGAAAAGTCAATTTACTATATCTACTTTTATCAAATGCGCCGATAGCAAATGCTTTGTCCGTATCAACGTCACCAGGTTTCTCGAGCATTTTGTAAGCACGAATCTCCAGTTTAGCTTTGTCCATTTTGAGGGTAGCATTTTTTACTTTTAGCAGTCTTTCTTTTCAACTATAAACATATTTTAGTTGCTTTTCTTTGTATTTGTACATTTTCGATTATTCACTGTCTTTTCAGGTAATTACTCCATCATAACAGTACATTGTATGCGGGCTTACCAATCTCTTACCTAATTAAGCAAACTTGTTGTTGCTTAAATATTGAATGATTTTTGCTGTATAGTATTTTTTTTCCTTTTGAATGTGGGCTTGAAGCTTCATCAAAAGTTTCATCCACATTTTTGTTGTTGTTGTTGTTTTTTTGTTGTTGTTTTTTGTTTGTTTGTTTGTTTTGTTTTTCTAATCAGGAAAATACTGTCATCAGATATCAGTACGAGAACATTTTTCGATAAATAAAAAAAGGAATAATATTCACGTCATTTAGCTACATTATCACTGTTAGTTTGGTAACTTTTTTTTTTCTCAGTATGATGAATTATGTTTTCACAAGTCACTGTAGACGGTAGTAGATACCAACCTGGTGTATCCTAAAAATTGTCAGGATGGCATTAAAGGAGTTATTTCTTTGTACTGTTTGCTCCCTTGGCTGTGAATTCTCTTTATCCATGGATTGGTCAATGGTTTTGTTGTTATTTATGATGCGTTTCAGAAAAAAACGCCTGCATAATAAAAATAATATCTTTGTTTTTTTATGCTTCTCTCTCTCTCTTTCTCTCTGTGTGTGTGTGTGTGTGTGTGTGTGTGTGTGTGTGTGTGTGTGTGTGTGTGTGTGTGTGTACCTATCTCTCTCTCTTGGTCACTCTCTCTCTCTCTCTCTCTCTCTCTCTCTCTCTCTCTCTCTCTCTCTCTCATGCTCGCTCGCTCGGTTCTTCTTTTCTCTGTTGGAAAGTATAACAGTTACAGGCGGTAGTTATGGCAAACCTAATACCAATGCTTTTAACGTTCTGATGCATTCAAAAATTTCCCAGTCGCACATGATTTCGTACGCTGAAATTTCTCTATCGGCTGCGCATGTGGAATCAGTTAAGGAAAAACACAAAATATTGTTTCGACGAATGATATTTTGTAATTATTCACATAAAACAACTGAATTTTGTACTTTCGTATTGGAAGTAAATGGAAGTTGGAAGTAGATTTTCATGTTTGACTGAAAATGCTTACCATTGTGTACAATTTTAGAATTTCTATCCAAAATTTCCATGTTGTTGATCATAGGCACTGTGTTGGCATTTACTCAAAAACCTGACATTCCACGCCGTTTTGGGTTTTTTTGATTAGTAATCTGGTGTTTTTTGAATTGCTAGGTGTACATTTACGCGTAGGTGCATTGAGTCTGCCTGTATGTTTGTCTGATTACTAAATGAGTTTGTAAATATATTTATCCTTCAGCAGCTTGGCATTATTTTTCTTTGAAGTATATAAGTATAATGTGTCTTCGTCAAATCTGAACCACAAGGCAAACCAAACCTTTCGTTTGAAGGGATACAAATCAGGAAGAAAAAAAACGTTTTCCAGGTGTTTACCTGAAATACACTGGTGGGTTTGTCTTCTCTCACTAAAGTACAGATTCGAGTTTTGTGATCCTTAAGCCGAGAAATCCTTTCACAGAGGTCAAGACTTCTTTTTTGTTGGTTTTTTTTTGGGGGGGGGTTTGTTGTTGTTTTTAGCCGAGTTCGTGTCCGTACTAATCTACCAATGGTTTAGTTTAAATTGTGTTCTGTTTAATTTCTCAGTCTGCTCCACAGACTGTAATGACTGTAATGATAATGAAAATGGAAATACGATTTTGAAATGACATATTTAACTCTCCGTTGTCATTTGAAAGGGCTCGCCATTGAATTTTGATGGCTATATTCCTATTGTTTTGTTTTTGTTTTTGTTTTTTCAAAATGAATGTGATGATTGACTGGAGCAAACATCGCAAAAATGCCGTCGAAATTCCTTATCATTAACATAGATTTGTGATGCTGGAAAGTAAGCAACAACAAAAAAAAGAAGAAAAAAAAAAGAAGAAATGCTAACGTCTTTCTTTAGCACCTCTATGCCAGCTGACTTTATTTTGTTCAACATTCGTTCTTTTCACACAACACTGTTGAAAGTCCAGCATTTAGATTAATGTTGTTGGTTTTTTTTCCATTGCCAGGTCAATTCAATTGTGGGTACAGTGAAAAATGAACACAGAAAAACACATGCTGTTTTGCGTCGACTCAGAGAAGCTTTTCTTTCCTGCGTTGTTCAGTCCAATATTTTGTTGTTGTTGTTGTTTTTTTAAATTAGGAAAATAAAGCAACATAAGAATGTGGGTCCAAACTGAAGAGTACTGTTATCTGCTACCAAACATGCCCTTCCTATTTCACCAAGCAACGCTACTCAAAGAACAAAGTGCGGAAAGACAAAGCAGCAGTTCAAGGAAGAAACAAACGAAGAGGACTGGAATTCCCACCCCAGAGTGTGTGTGTGTGTGTGTGTGTGTGTGTGTGTGTGTGTGTGTGTGTGTGTGTGTGCCTGTGTGTGTCTGTGTGTGTGTATGTGTGTCTGTGTGAGTATGTGTGTGTCTGTGTCTGTGTGTATGTGTCTGTGTGTGCGTCTGTGTGAGTATGTGTGTGTGTGTGTGTGTGTGTGTGTGTATGTGTGTCTCTGTGTGTGTGTGTGTGTGTGTCTGTGTGTGTCTGTGTGTGTATGTGTGTGAGTATGTGTGTGTGTGTGTGTGTGTGTGTGTGTGTATGTGTGTGTCTCTGTGTGTGTGTATGTGTGTGTGTGTCTGTGTGTGTTTCTGTGTGTGTGTGTGTGTGTGTGTGTGTGTGTGTGTGTGTGTGTGTGTGTGTGTGTGTGTGTGTGTGTGTGTGTTTCTCTGTGTGTCTGTGTGTGTGTCTGTGTGTCTGGGAGTGGGCCACTTGAGAATAATCCAGCGGTGAACCAATCCTGTCTACCTTCCTACCCGCACAAAATCCCATGCAAAAATAGAATTCTAAAAAACGATCACGTTGATTGTATTTTATATTGTAGTGCATTGATCACTGGACTGTTATGGTTTTATCACACTGGTTAGCATATATTTGCTGATAGAGAACGCGTGTAGGTATATATCCGACCAGCTAAGGTCAAAGTCTGAATATTATTATTTAAACCTTTAGGAAAGATCACGGCAGGACATCCACATAACTCTTAATGGCGAATACATGAGTATAGTGGCGAATGCGATGGCCAAATGGTTAGACCGCTTGATTCTCGCCCAAGTTCCCTGAGTTCAATCCGGTTTTCGGCACACCTGGGTGGATATTTTTTTTTCCCGATCTCCCAGGTCAGACCTGCTGGTGCTTGAACTCTTTCGTGTGTTTTCCGCATGCAGAATATCCAACTACGCATGTAAAAGATCCTGTATAATCCATGTCAACGTTCGGTAAGTTATGGTAACAAGAACATACCCAGAATGCCCCCCCCCCCCGCCCCCCCGGAACCCCCTCCGTACCCGGAAAAAGGAGTATGGTTGCCTATACGGCGGGGTAAAAAAAAAACAAACGGCCATACACTTAAAAGCCCACTCGTACATATGTCTGAACATGAAAGCTGCAGCCCGCGAACGCGAAAGAAGAATGGTATGAGTGTGCTTGACCGTATTTTCCTTTGATATCCAACAACGTTATTTTTCATTCTTTGTTGTGACATTTGTATGTCTGGAAAGAAGACAAACAGACTACACGTTTCAGTGTGAGTGCATGACCTCGGATGTATTGTAAACCCTATGGGGAGCTGGGGTGAAATAAGTGAGGATGCTTCAGGTCAAGTCTCTTGGATCCTATCCAAGTGTCCATGACTACCCTGTGGGTTTGAGACATCGCTAGATATCACTGATGTTATTATTGTTGATGATACTGTTGTACTACAGCTGTATTATTTTCCATACAGCATTCAACATAATAGCTATAAAAAAAATTGTATTCCCAGTGACTGTTTTTTGTTTTGTTTTTTATATATCCATTGTGATCTTTGTTGTCGTTAGAACCGTTAAAGAAGTGATCGATTTCTGTTTCATAATACATACGGTTTTTTTCTGAACTTGTACGTGTGTGTGTGTGTGTGTGTGTGTGTGTGTGTGTGTGTGTGTGTGTGTGTGTGTGTGTGTGTGTGTGTGTGTGTGTGTGTGTGTGTGTGTGTGTGTGTGTGTGTGTGTGTGTATGTGTGTGTGTGGTGTGTGTGTGGTGTGTGTGTGTGTGTGTGTGTCTCATTATGCCCACACTTCTTTGTCTCTGTTTCTGTCTGTCTGTCTGTATCTCTCTCTCTCTCTATTTGTCTCTGTCTCTGTCTGTCTGTCTGTCTCTGTCTCTGTCTCTGTCTCTCTCTCTGGTTGGATGGAAAAAAAAAACAAAACATTGCTGCTTGTAATGAAATCCAGTTATTCAGTCATTAAGCAGATCAACACAGCGGCATCCAGACTGTCATGTCTTTTTCTCGGATACACGTGGCCAACAATTATCACCACCATCAACTCCTGAAACCAGACATTGCTCCAGCATAACAATGATTCAAATCTGCCAATGCATGGCCTGGAAGCTTATTTTTTTCATGTATTGTCTCATCTTTTTTTTCTTCTTTTTTTTTTGTTATTTGTTGTTGTTTTTGTTTTTTGCTGTTTTTTGTTTTTTAATTCTTATTGACATATTAGATAAGTTCACTATTACTAGTAGTAGTAGTACTATCATCATTATCATTACCGTCATTAGTAGTGGTAGTAGTGCTCTTGTTATTATAGTTTTTAATGGGGTTTTATTCAGTAAAAACAATAATAATAACAAGATAATGATGTTATTGTTAAAAGAAGTAAATATTTTACATGTGACATAAAACTTACGTGACTTCTTTTCCTGAAAAAAAAACAAACAAAAAAACGAATTGGCATGTTGTTATCTGTTTGTTTTCTTTATTCTCACTTCATTATAAGAATCTGTGTGAGGCATGGGACCTGAAAATATTTTTTTTTTTTTCTACATCATCACACTTTTTCTGAACTGTTTTTTCCCTGACTTTTTATGACATTGAAAATTACATAGATTTAAAAAAAAAATGATAACACACACACACACACACACACACACACACACACACACACACACACACACACGTGCGCGCGCGCGATAAGCCGAGTACATTTATCACATTAATTTTATGGTTTTGACCTCATCGACAGGATTGCATTTTTTTCCGAGCTTGAAATTACAATTAAAAAAAAAAAAGACATTGTTTTTTTAAACGTGTGCTATTGACAGGTCTTTTATGCATTTCATTATTGTTTTTATATTTGTTTGTTTCTTTATATCTTCTTCGGTACAGACAAGGGAAGTAAAGTGACACTTGATATCAAATCGGAAATGATCGCTCAAGAATGTGTGTGTGTGCGCGTGCGCGCGCGCGCGCGTGTGTGTGTGTGTGTAGCTAGATATACAGATAGATGAAATAATAATGTTCATATATGTAATTGATTTCGGAATCTATAATTTTGAAATATGGATTTTCTACGCATGCGTTGTTGTTGTTTTTCAACATATTCACATTATTTTTTATTCTACATTTAAAAATATCAGTTTTGGGGGTGGTTCATTTCACCGAAACGCGCCCAGTAAACACCAATACGATACGATCAATTGTACAAGCCTGTTATTGGCTGTTTGTCTTCGCTTTTGTCCTCTTCTAGCCCCACCCCCTCTCTCTCTCCATCTGCTGGCGGTATGTTCAATAAGATCACCAAGATATACATTTGTTTCCTCTGTTGCAATTGCACCGCCATTCAGATTCTTTTTCTCCGGAAGTCGTAAGCTAAGGGAATGCTGCTTGTTGTTGTGTTTGTTGTTGTTGTTTTGTTTGTTGTTGTTGTTGTTATGTTGTTTTGTTTTTATTTTGTTTTTGTTTTAAAGAGGACATTCGCCAAAGTATCTGTATTGTGAGTTTGAGATATATATATACTTGATTAGATCGAAATATAGCGTAAGACACAATGATTATGTCAATTATTTGCTTTGTTTGCTTTGCTTGTCTGTTTCTGGCTTATGGGAGAAAACGAACAAAGATTGCAAAACCAACGCTTGTCTCCATCCACGACTGCCATTTTCCCCATCACCAGCCAAGCACCAGCCGCCCTGGCCAAGTCTTTAGCGTCACAGACTGATGGCTGGGAGGACGCGGGTTCCATTCCCAGCGTAGGTAGGTTTTAACGGCTCGCGGCCGGCTCCTACCCAGAGTTGAGTGTGGTATGGGCTAAAACTGGAAGACTAAGACCACGCAGTTGAGTATCATCCACTTCACGGATGTGTCTTTAGATTTGTTGCTCCTGTATTTCCTGACCAACACTGCACGGGTCTGTATCTCTCGGGCCTGGTTAACGCCGGAATATTATTATGAGAGAAAGTGTAGGGTACAGCCTTGTTAAGTAGTCCCAAAACTAAATGGACCTCCACAACATTCTCCTCCTCCTCCTCTTCCTCCTCTTGGCATGTGAGTAATACCAATGAAACGGTGCGGATGATGGTGAAAAAAAACCACTCTTACCCCCACAAAAAGAACACACCAGCTAGTAGCCTTTCAAAACAAACAGCTCAGTGTAACCTTGGTTTCCATGAGAAAGAAAAAGAACACACAAGCTAACAACCTTTAAACAATCAACTCAGCGTTGCCTTACTTACCAGAGGAAGAAAAAGAACACACAAGCTAGCAGCCTTTAAACAAACAGCTCAGCGTTGCCTTGGTTTCCATGAGGAAGACCTCCATCGCCGAGAAGAACTGAACACGTGTGGCTACACCAGGTACCCCAATCAACACTGGACAATATGATCCCAAGAGACGAAAGCCAAATGGCCTTCACACTCTCAACTTCAGTGTGACGACGAACTGATATGACGTTAGGTTTTCCGAGATTCGCGTGAAACATGCGATCTGTGCAAGAGTGATTGAATGTGCATGTGTGTGTGTGTGTGTGTGTGTGACACGTGTGTATGTGTGCGTGCGTGTGTGAATTGTGTGATACGCGCGCGTGTGTGTGTGTGTGTGTGTGTGTGTGTGTGAACGTACGACTGCCTGGATGAACCAGATGAACGGAAACCGCTGAACAGAATGAAATGGAAAAGGTTTGAACGCGTGAATGTACCCAGGAGTTCAGAACGCAGAAAAGGCAGCCCAGTCTCCTCGTGCGTTAGCTTTCAAAGTCACGATTTTTCTAACAGGCTGTAGAAGAAGAAGAAAACTGTGACCCTGCCACCATGAGCCAGACACAGTGCCACTCACTTACATCATACACAAGGAACGTGGAGTGTTGTCTTCATGATTTCGATTTGGTATGGATCTTGTCAGAGACAGTGACCCAGTCCTTACAAAAAACATCTTTAGGACTGTATTGTATCGTGGTATGCTGTGACGGTTTTATCGTCTTCCTCCTCCCCTTATCTAAAGAAATCACCACACACGGTGTGTTTCGGATGAAACTCTTCTTGAATGTTAGGTTTCCGTTTATTTGAATAATAAGAAATCGATAAAAAGAAAAAAAAAGTCTGCTGGATTTCAAGAGCGGAGGCAGCGATTGACTAAGTCTTCAAAGGGGTAATGTCGCACGTTAGCATCCTAAATTCCTGGAGCCGACTTAACTCTTCAAAGGAAATGAACCGTACGTAACTCAGCAAACTGAGGATCACTGCAAGCCCAAGGATTCGGGTAAGTGATTCGATCTTCATTTGAAATGTTTGCTGAAGTTTGAACAATGTGCAATATAGAGGACATCGGGATTCACAATAGTCACGACTACGCACTATCATATTGAATTTGGTTTAATGTACGGGTCACAGTCGACAGTTAAAACGTCTTGTCCTTGTCCTTTTTTTTCTTTTTTTTCTTTTTTCTTTTCTATTATTCCTAGGGGAGACGGCATGGAACCAGCTTTTGTGACGATAATTATACGTTTGCCATGCAGAAGTGTGCGCGCGCGCGCGTGTGTGTGTGTGTGTGTGTGTGTGTGTGTAGCAGACGGTTTTGGACTGGATGGCCTTCGGATGGGTCTGTCCAGTTGCACTCCGGGTCCGAATGAAGGATTCTTTTAGAAGGAGTTCAGTTTCAGTTTCAGTAGCTCAAGGAGGCGTCACTGCGTTTGGACAAATCCATATACGCTACACCACATCTGCCAAGCAGATGCCTGACCAGCAGCGTAACCCAACGCGCTTGGGAGGAGAGGGGAGTGACTGTTCGGTCAGCCATGGTTCAGTCAGGGTTTGTTCAGGCACTGTACTTTACCTGTACCCTCGTCCAGCCAGGTGTAAGAGGCTGCGTTCCAGTCTCTGGACGTTTTTTTTTATGTTTTGTTTTCTGTTACCAGGTTTCACTAGCTCCTGGTTGTAGTTTTTTTCAATCTTTTGCTTTAGTAAAGTATTTAACCAGATCCAGCTTGTTTACTGGCTTTATGCTAATTTTGTGTCGCCATTTTTAACCATGGGTTTCTTATCAGCAATACACATATGCGTTTATCTCTGTTGTTTGCAAGCGAGCTAAGATTTCCGTTCAATCTCGTGTTGTTTAAGTCGCTGATAGGCATGGCTTCGTATGTTTTCTCGTGTGCATTTTGTTTGTCTGTGTGCATCTCGGAAAAGGAAACATTCAGGGGATTTATGTGGAATGCCTGAGAGAGAGAACGAGGGGCTGACTTTGTGTGCGTGTTGTGCCTGTGTGTATGTGAGATTGTGAGAAAGAGTGAACACTGAAGTTTGTTTTGTAGTGTATTGGTTATTGATTTTAGATATGAATACCTTATGTTTGGTTAAGGGGTAAGGGAAGGGGGTAGATCAAATCAAATCAAATAATGGTGCTTAGAGCCTCGCCGACCACAAAGGCCATCTCAAGGCTGTCGCCACGTTAATGCCTACTGCAGGGGGTTGACAAAGGGAGGTGGATGTTAAAGGGAATTAGAAAATTGGTGGAACCATAATGTTATTGTGTGTTTATTTGTTTGTTCGTGTTTTCGTGTGAGTGAATAAAGTGTTGTGAATCTTTACATGGTGCGCCGTGGTGTTCACCTGGGTGTGAATTCTGAGGCTTGATTTTTGTTTTTCTTTTTTTAGATTGTCGCTGGTGTATTTGGGATGGAAGTGGGCCGAGTCCTAGCACTCGTGCGTCACGTGACAGTATGTTTGTTTTATGTTGCGTTTTCAACCTTCGCAAAGTCCTGATATGGGCAACGGATGATTCCCCCCTTCTATTTAATCTTAGACTCTACGTCTCTGTTTTTGTTTCTCTCTCTGTTTATCTGTGGGTCTGTCTGTCTCCTCCCTCCCTCTTTGTCTCTCTCTCACCCTCTCTTCTCCCTCCCCCTCCCTCCATCCTACCCTCTCCCTTCCTACAATGCCGTCTCCTCATTTCCTCCCTCCCCATCATCTTGTCCATCTTTCAGCAGTTCTGCTATCTCTTCTTCCCCTTGTTTTAACACACCCCAGTGCCCAGTCTCTTGTCTCCCCACCACCACACACCACACACGACACACACACACACACACACACACACACGCACAGACTCCTAAACTTAATTTGTTTCGAGATAGATGGCGCAAAATCTCTGAAGATTTCTCCCGTTGCCAACCCGCCTCCAAGACTAAAGCCCACCT
>NC_134880.1:18414852-18424852 GCF_041734735.1 Babylonia areolata | reverse complement strand
TATTCACAAACACCAACAATTGAACAAAGCACTGTCAATGATGGGCAAATGATGTAAAACCTGAAGAAAAGGTCTATGTGTAAATTTGTATCTAGATCTTTTATGAAAGAATGAGTCGTTTATTTTAAGCAAACACTGAAGCTACAAGCACTACATGGCATTATGAGGTGCAGCTGGCAGAGGATTGCTTTAAGCTGATGGCGAATTTCCTACATCCACATTGATTACTCAGCTGCGCATAAAACATTGCTTTTGTTTTGCTGCTGTTGTTGTTGTAGTCAGAAAATGATTACATTAATGAGTTTGATCACTAATATATTACTTTATTACAAAACTACGTGTAATAACACCAAAGAGAATGAGAGAGAGAGCCAAGAGCATAGCGTACAGGAACAAAGACTACACCCAGCCATAAAAGCAGAAAATCATACCTCAGAAAACAAAAGTGTAAGAGCGTGAAACAAATGAGAAGTGTAAGCACTACAACTTCTTGAAAGAAAAGATCAAATAACAAAAAATTACGAAGAACCAAGAAAACGAAACACCGTGCCCACTTGTCGTCACAGCACTACAATATAAAACCAAAATTAAAAACAGGAAAGCAAAAGAGCAATGAAAAAAATAGACACAAAAATCCTCTTTCTGCAAATTTAAGACAATCTGTCTTCCCTCTTTTTCTCTTCTATCGCGTTTCTCCTTAATCTACTGAGAAGAAAATGCCTTCTTGGCCGTTCCGCACTATTATATAATTGCTCGTTGTTTCAAGGGAAAACTGTGTCCTTCTTTTGCCCTGCAGCAAATCCGCCGGACAGAAGACATCAAAACTGAAGAGCAGCGCGGTCGGAGGAAGGCCGTGCCCGCGGAACAACACGGTAAAAGTATCCATCAAAGCTGCAGCCAATAAGGTGGCAGAGCAATTTGCCCGAGACTTTTTCTTTTCTTTTCTTCTTTCCTGTAAAGGTCACGTGACCAATCAAGGGGAGAAACTCTAATCAGAGAAATTGCCTCAGGGGCGTGAGTTCAAAAAGGAGCGTTCGTGTCGGGAGGCTTCGACGCGGTGAGGGTCTGCCTTCTGTGATTGGTGTGCATTGGGCGGATCGGAGAAAGAAAAAAAAAGAAAAAAAGAAAGTACCTGATATAAAAAAAGCATAGAGAAAGCACCCTCTCCTCTCCCCCCATCTGCCACCAGTCCTTCTCCTCCATTCCATTTGTAGGCTAACACATGTCTTTTAGTAAGAAAAGAAACAGCAGGATTAAAGCATGTGTTGCTGTTTCCCTTCCACTGACACAGGGCTCAGTAGATTTAATTTTGTATAAAGCCAAATAAAGAACATGAAGAAAAATGTGAGGGATTGGGAGATAAAATGGGGGAAAAATCAAGAGGGAAATTAAAAACTCTCTCTCTCTCTCTCTCTCTCTCTCTCTCTCACACACACACACACACACACACACACACACACACACACACACTCCTTACCTATCTCCCTCTCAAGGGATAAGAAAGCAATGTGTTATTTTATATTGACTTCAATGTTGGCGACTGTGTGCAATCGTGACGTTTATCTGTTTAGGCCATAAATGAATTTGAATGCACATTGACTACTTTCTTGAGAGTTTATTAAATCATATTCTTTTCTTCTTTGTTTTGTTTGTCTTTTCTCTAAATCATCAAAAAGGCACATGATCGATTATCTTATTGTTCGTTAGTTATTGGGGACTCAAATCTATATGTTCATGATGATAACAATATTAATAATCATGGTAGTTCTGGTGGTAATAATGATAAGAAGAAGAAGAAGAGTGATAATAATAATGATAATAATGAAAACAATGATAATGATGATGTTGATGACATTTATCATCATTATCATATTATTAATGATATTGTTGCTGATGATGACAGAGGTGTGGTCAGCTTATAGAAGTCAAAATTCTGGATACTGTGGTTTCAAGAACAGACTCCCATCTCCACAAACCTTTTCCATTTTTCGTTACCTTCCATTTAAAGTTCACTTGAGCACTCAGACAGAAAGACATCAAAGACGCGTTTGAGCCTGGATGCTACTGACGTTTCTAGTACTAGAATTTTAAGCATCTTAACTCACACGCTGTCGACCAATGCCCATTAATTGAAACGAAGACATAACATTTTGTAAATTTTGTTGGTGGGCTGTTGTTGTTGTTGTTATTATTGTTCCTTTGTGTTTGTTGACAGTTTTGCTTCGTATTAATTTGAAGCCTTGTAATGAGGAAGAAAAGATAAGATGAAAAGAAACTGTATATTTGGAAAAAAGAATTATTGACTTGAGTAAACACACACACACACACACACACACACACACACACACACACACACACACACACACACAACTGAACATTGGGTTATTACATAGACTAACGTTATTCACACAAGCGATGATGCACATGATGTCAATACTTCATAGCAAATACATGCATTTTCATGGAAGAAAAGGGGTTATGGATGGGGCAAAGAGGGCGTGTGTTACAAGTCCAAAAATGACGTGTGAAGTAATCTCCAAGGTGCATTGCGAACATGGATTTACCTCGCGGTGGGCCTACCGGGTCTCACGTGCAATTGGCCTCTTCGCGCCACACGTGCTGATGCCTGTGGTGTCAGTGAGCACACCAGTGTCTGAGCCCTGTCACAATGCCTTGCCCCAGTCACTTCAGCCTGGCCTTCATGGCAATGGCCCTGTCTTCACTCTGGCTTTGTGCTGGTCTGTGCTGGTTGGTCTCTCTGTTTCTGTCTCTGTCACTCTCCTCCCTTCCCACCCCCTCTCTGTCTGTTGATTCTCTCTCTCTCTCTCTCTCTCTCTCTCTCTCTCTCTATCTATCTATCTATCTATCTGTCTGTCTGTCTGTCTGTTTGTCTATTTATATTTCTCTTGTCTCGCTCTATCTTCGTCCGTCTCTCTCAAATACGTGTACACAAATGCGTTCATACTCCCTCTTTCCTCTTCCTCTCTCCCTCCCGCTTCCTTCCTCTGCCTCTCTCTCTCTCTCTCTCTCTACCTCTCCCCCTGTCTCTTTTTCTCTCACTCTCTCTCTCCCTGCCTCTCTTGCTCTCTCCCTCTCTGCCTCTCCCCCTCTCTTGTTCTCTCTCCCTCTCCCTCTCTTACACACATACATATTGATTTGCTTTCATCATTGAACATTATAAGAAAAGTGTCAATCACATGTGTGAATAAAACTTTGACTTTAAGAATGGTCTCATTTAAAATATCTGAACTTGGTAAACTAAATACCACCCATCAGATGAATAGTTTGATTCTGATTAATGATTAGGAACTCTCTTTTTGGTCATGTGTGTGAGTGTTGCTATCAACACATGCACAAGCATCTCTCTCTCTCTCTCTCTCGCTCTCTCTCTCTCTCTCTCTCTCTCTCTTGCTTTAACCACTGAACATAACAAGAAAGGCACCAGTCATATGTGTGATGGGACGCTGACATTAAATATGGTAATATACGCTACCCCACATCTGCCAAGCAGATGCCTGACGCGCTTAGACGCTTCTGCCAGGAAGCACAAAGACTGGTTTGATGAGAACTGCACTGAGATCAAGCAGCTGCTGGAAGACAAACGCCAAGCCTACAGAGCCCACATTGAAGATCCCAAGTCACAGTCAAAGAAAGACATACTGAAGAGCGCACACAGCACCATCTAGCTGAAGTTGCGGCAGATGCAGGATTCCTGGTTGAGCAACAAAGCTGATGAGATCCAGGGCTTTGCAGACAGGAACGACATGAAGAACTTCTATAACGGCCTGAAAGAAGTCTACGGTCCCACCACCTCCGAATCTGCTCCACTCCTCAGTGCCGATGGTTCTACCCTAATCACTGACAAGGACAGGATCCTTGAGCGATGGGCTGAACACTTTGACAGCGTACTGAACCGCCCTTCCACCATCAATGATGAAGCCATCGACCGACTCCCCCTGGGTGCCAGTCAGTGAGTCGTTGGATGCCATTCCAACTTTGGAGGAGACCCAGAAAGCTATCCGTCTGCTATCCAATGGCAAAGCCCCTGGCTATGACTCCATTCAAGCTGAGGTCTACAAAGAAGGTGGTATGGCGCTGACTGAGAAGCTTCATCAGCTATTCCAGCTCATCTGGCATCATGAGGCAGTTCCACAGGACTTCAAAGACGATTCCACCATACACCTGTACAAGCGCAAAGGAAATCGTCAGGCCTGTGACAACCATCATGGAATACCCCTGCTGTCCGTTGCAGGCAAGACTCTGGCCAGAGTGCTACTCAACCGTCTCATAGCGCACCTTGAACAAGGTCTCCTCCAGAGAGCCATTGTGGCTTCCGGAAAGAACGCGGGACTATCAACATGGTGTTTGCTGCCAGGCAGCTCCAGGAGAAGTGTCAGGAACAGAACGCCAACCTTTACTCCACCTATGTCGATCTGACCAAGGCCTTCGATACTGTTAGCAAAGATGGCCTTTGGAGAATCATGGCGAAGTACGGATGTCCCAGAAAGTTCATTACCATCATACGGCAACTACACGATGGGATGCTGGCCTGAGTCCAAGACAACGGAGAGACTTCAGAACCATTCCCTGTCTCCAACGGAGTCAAGCAAGGGTGTGTTCTTGCCCCCACCCTGTTCAGTCTCACGTTTTCAGCCATGCTGACAGATGCCTTCAGAGACGCTGACGTAGGCATTGGCATCAGGTACCGCACAGATGGCTCACTCTTCAACCTCAGGAGGCTTCAAGCAAAAACCAAGGTGAGGACAGACACCGTCAACAACTTCCTGTTTTCTGATGACTGCGCTCTCAACGCTGCCTCCGAAGCTGACATGCAACACAGCGTTGACAAGTTCTCTGCTGCCTGTGACAACTTTGGCCTCACAATCAGCACAAAGAAGACTGAGGTGATGCACCAGCCAGCTCCAGGAAAGCCTTACGTTGAACCAAACATCTTCATCAACGGGCAACGACTGAACGCGGTGGACAAGTTCACATACCTGGGCAGTACACTCTTTCGCACAGTTGTCATCGACGACGAGGTGAATGCCAGACTCGCCAAAGCCAGCGCTGCTTTCGGCAGACTCCATAAGAACGTTTGGAACAGGAGAGGCATCACCCTAGAGACGAAGCTCAAAATATACAAGGCCATAGTTCTCACCACACTGCTCTATGGATGTGAATTATGGACGGTCTACAAAAGCCACGCCAAAAAGCTGAACCACTTCCACACCACCAGCCTCCGAAAACTTCTCGGCATACAGTGGCAAGAGAAGATCCCTGACACAGAGGTGCTCACTCGCGCAAACTTGCCCAGCATCTACACCATCTTGATGCAGGCCCAGCTGCGCTGGGCAGGCCATGTAGTTCGCATGCCAGACCTCCGGCTTCCCAAGAAACTGCTGTACGGCGAACTCCAACATGGCAAGCGCTCCCATGGAGGCTAAAAGAAGCGCTTCAAAGACACTCTGAAAGCTTCTCTGGAGGCCTTCAACATCAGCCACGACACATGGGAGCTGAATGCAATAGACAGACCAAAGTGGCGTTCAGCTGTCCACAAAGGCGCCAGATCCTGTGAGGCCAACAGAATCGCTGCAGCAGAACAACGCAGACAGGCCAGGAAAAGCAGTGCCAGCAAGTCCCCGACAGCCGCCACCATCCCCTGTCCACACTGCGTCAGAACCTTCCGGGCGCGGATTGGCCTGACCAGTCATCTGCGCACCCACAGAGCCCAACCCACGCACTCCCAGGATGACTAGATGGTCCTCGTCGATCCCGACGGACGAACCACATGTTGGTAACACTTAGGTGCATTTCCTTTCATTTAAACAAAAGCAAGTGTGAGTTAGAAATGATTTTTTTTTTCACTTTGTGACTTTAATTTTGAAAAAAAAGTGAAAAAACAAATAAATAAAATAAACAATGTGAAATCCAACACAACTTTGTGTGGTCTATATTTCTATTTTGGGAGGTGCACATAACTTTTGTTTTGCAATTGATTTTTTGTGTGTTTGGATTCAATTATTATAGTAAGTGCATGTCACAAGGAGTCTTGAAGGCCTTGCCTCTCTTGTTTTTCTTTATTTCTCTGAGTAACTCGGATCTTTTTTTCCTTCTAATTCAGTTTCAACCATTGAACGTTCTCCACCACACTGTAACATTCTTGTAGTGAAGGCGGAATGCTTAAATCTAGTATGTCCGTAGAACATCTAGCTCCCCATTTATCTTTATCTTTTTTATTTTATTTAGTTATTTATGTTGTTGTTTTTTGTCAGCATGTCAACCTTTTCATAACGTAAAAACAACAGTTAAAAGGGAGCCAACAAACGGTTACGCGAGAGCTTCTTAGCAAGAATTCGTGAATTAAATGGTTGATTTCAATAATAAATACAGACATGGCAGTTCCCTTTAATCGAAGTTTAATTACTTGATACTGATTCTGAATCAACACAAAATAGAACCTGTAATATAGTTAAAGGAAAGGAGATTTCTTTTTTTTTTAAGCACCACTAGTATTGCTCTTAGTTCGGCAATGAAGATAAACTTATTTCTCTGTCAGTGAAATGATTCTTGAGACTTGATGTAGGGTGTGGAAAAACGAACGCAGCATCAGCTCTGTTATCTAAAACACAGCTGTTGGTGAATATCTCACGATGATTACAATATAATTGTCTTGCAAACGTATTCGTACATATAATGTAAGTAAGTTTAATTTGTCATCATTGGTCAGGTCAAAATGATCGATATCAAAGTGTGCCATTGGAGTTCACATGCTGGAATAGGTGTCACTTTTATTCAAACTATATTTTTTTTAAAGCTGTTTGATGTTTAAGTACCCAAATTAGCATTAGAAGCAAACGATCGTGCTCTTTGTGGAAGCCCCAATTCGGATTTGATAGTTATTTCTTAGTCCAGGTTGATTTTGGCAGTTAATGACAATTACTACATAAACGTACTCTTTGATCATCTGTTGGTAATACTCCTACTTTCAATCTAGTTGTTTCATACTTGGAATCTGTGTGTGTGTGTGTGTGTGTGTGTGTGTGTGTGTGTGTGTGTGTGTGTGTGTGTGTGTCTCACAGAAAGAGAGAGAGAGAGAGAGAGAGACTCTCTCTGTCTCTCTCTTTCTCTCTCGTCATGTTTTAATCCCGTCGAATCACCTTTTCTTCACACTACTGAGATGCTAAAGAAAAGGAAAACATCTAAAAATATATCCACATTCTGTAGTTTTCACATTTTTCTGTTCATGTCATTTTCATTTTTTTCTTCTTTTGTTTTTTTCTGTTCTGCCTTCGAACCTAATCACTTGTATTTATTTTCTGCTTGAACGTACTAGAGTTTTGTTGTTGTTGTTGTTGTTGTTGTTGTTGTTGTTATTGTTTGTTCATATATCAAACCACAATCACCAGTCTCTGTAACGAAACATTAAACGGAATTGTTTTGTTTCAGGAAGTAAAAACAGATATTGTTGGCTGTTTCTGAGTCTTCCCACGTATTGCTCTAGCATAAGAAACTTGTGTTGTCTGTAATTTGTTTTATTCCACCTGTTACCCTGTTCCTTGTGGGGACACCAGGGATTCTTACCTTCTGAAAATGATATGCTTGAAATTTCCCCTTTTCTTGCAACTTCTTTTATTTCTGGCTTTTCGGTTCCTTTCTGTCTTCTCTTCCTTTCTCATTTTCTAGCCTCGCTTCTTAAATTGGGGAGAAAAACCCACCTTACTTTTATTTCGACATAATATGCCTTGTTAAAACATTTGGCATTATTTCAGTTATTTACTCATTGTCTTTTCCTTTCCTGATCATGTATGTGCATGTGCACCTCATTAATGTTTACAGGCCGGAGATCTAACATTGAATTCTTTGAGTCCTCGAGTCATGTTTTGCACAGCTGGTCCTTTCAACTTTGTTTTTAGATGTATATAAAATAGACTTGGATGCTGTTGTCTTCTTCTGGGAATTGTGGCATTCTGTGTAGAGTTCGGGTTTTTGTTTTTTGTTTTTTTGTTGTTGTTTTTTTGGGGGGAAGGGGGGGGGGGTTATTGAGTTGCCTGCTGGTTGTTTCATTTATCTATTTTTTAAAACAATTATTCATTTTTTATGTGGCATGATTTCGCTTTCAAAAAGTCTTCCCTTTGAATAGAACTGGAAAGCATGCCTCTGGGTGTGTGTGTGTGTGTGTGTGTGTGTGTGTGTGTGTGTCACAACACACATGCACGCACATACACACACACACACACACACGCACGCACGCACGCACGCACGCACGCACGCACGCATACACACGCGTACACACACTCTTTTGCTTCCATTATGACAATTTCCCCTTCTGTTCGTTCAGGTCAACGTGTACCAATTACTGAAGCAGACTCCGCCTAGCTATCGTCGTGACACGGACGCTTCCGTTTGAACTTGCGCTTCCCCCCCCCCCCCCCCCCCCCAACACACACACACACACACACTCCCCCTCTCCCCTCCCCTCCCCAAAAGGCAATATCTCTGATTAGGTTGTCCTCTCTTGATCGGTCACGTGGCCTTTACAGAAGGCAAGAGGAAAGGAAGCCTCGGACCACGTTCTCCTTGCCATGCCAGCTGCAATCATAGTGGATACTTTTACCGTGTTGTTCCGCACCCTCAACTTCTATCGGCCACCCCTATTTTCATTGTTGATGTCTTTTGGTCTTTTGCTGATTAGTGGGAAGATGGTGGATGGAGGGGCAGTGTTCCCTAAAGCAACAATCAAATTATACGATTCAGTTGAATGTCCAGGAAGGCGGTCTCTTCTCAGACTATTGATCAGAACTTGTGATACAAGACACAAGTTTGCTTTTCTTC
This sequence comes from Babylonia areolata, assembly GCF_041734735.1. Lineage (NCBI taxonomy): Eukaryota > Metazoa > Mollusca > Gastropoda > Neogastropoda > Buccinidae > Babylonia > Babylonia areolata. Next base: position 18,416,020 of record NC_134880.1, on the reverse strand, counting down.
CAAATATTAAAATCAGCATCCACTTCGTTTCGTTGTGTACGGGTCTTCTGTTCTGTTTTGCTTCTGGAAAATGCAGCTGTGGAGTTAGAAATTTCTTTTCCTTCTTGTTTTTTTCCCTGGAAAGAACACAGTGGTGATATAACTAAACGAAAATAAAGACTACTGATACGTTTGAATACATCTAATTGTGTCTTTCATGTTTCTCCTCGAAAACGTTGTATGGCTGTCTACATGGCAGGGCAAAAACGGGTATACACACGTAAGATCCCACTCGTGTACATACGAGTGAACGTGGCCGTTGTGGCCCACGAACGAAGAAGTGTCTTTCAGGTAAGGAAACGAGAAAGAAACAGAGAGATGTAAAGATAGTACAATACAGCATTACATCCATTTATTGTCAGATTTATTCATGTTCTACCAGCTTGCGAGCAAACACACACGCACACACACACACACGCACACACGCATGCATGCACGCACGCACACACACACACACACACACACACACACACACACACAAACATACACACGCGCGCGTGCGCGCAAACATACGAACATTTATGTGATTGCATGCACACGCACACACACATACACATACACTGACACAAGCTAATACAAGTGCGCACATGCATGTACTCACACACATGACTAGGACAGACAGCCAAAGCAGTATATGATGAATACAGGTCTATGCTATCACTACACGCTTGTAAATACGTTCATTGCAACAGGACTCGGTGTGCAGAACATAAGATGTAAAATTACAATCACGTGTGTATTCAAATTTCAGTCCATGGTAAATGAAAAATGCTTATGTCACACATTGTCAACCTCCTCACGCAGTTTTTGTTTCCAGGGATTTAACGTGTGGCCTGAATTTCAGTTTGCAATGTCTGCGTTAAGGTAATTAGTGACTGAACTACAATAATTGTAATTGCTCAAGAACCTATAGTATTACTTTGATTAAAGGGCTTTGGTAATCGTGATTGCCAGTATTTTAATTTACAAAAGTCCAAATATTGTAAACATATAAACCGATTTTCTTTTTCTTTTTTTAAACAACACATTTGATGAAACAAATGACAACTTAATTCCACGAAATATGTAAATGAATGTATGAAGTAAATATGTGAACATGAGCGTGATTTTCAGAAAACAAATAGTAATC
>NC_134880.1:18402352-18412352 GCF_041734735.1 Babylonia areolata | reverse complement strand
AAGAAAAAAAAGTAGTGGTGTGTGTGTGTGTGTGTGTGGCGCGCGCGTACGTGTATGTGTTTGAAGGTGTGTGTGCATTATCATCCATTTCTCGATTATGGGCCGTGAGTCTTGAAGACGATAGGAAATTTGTTCATTCGTCTGACCTATGACAAGTCCAGATTGGATTTCTCTTTTATCTGTCATTTTCATTATATAGCATTGTGTTGTTGTTTTTTTCTTGTTTATGGCACAGTTTTGTTTTATGAGTCTAAACAAGGGAAGATTTTTGGGATTTGTTTATGTGATCAAATTAATACCCAAGCATTAGGTCCCAGCTTGTGTAATAATGCACAAATCCAACTTGCAGAGATTATGCACACACGTAGTACAGCTCAACATTGTGGTATCATTTACATGAGGATGAAAATGGGTATTCCATGAACTTTGAAACGTGATAGTCGGGTGTCTGATTTAGCTTTCAGAACATTCTGTTGATTATCTCTATTACATGGAGCACAGCGATCACTTTTGCTTGTTTGTTTGTTTTTGTTTTTGTTTTGTTTCTTATCCAAAACACTGTAAGCTTTACTCACAACAAACAACATGTTCATTAGGAACGTTATAGAAAGGATTTGACAAAACAACACTCATTTCTACATCTTCATATAGCATACCGATCGCTTTTCTTTGTCTGCTGTTGTTCTTTTTATCCAAAACACTCGCAACAATTCTCAACTCAAAATTTTCATCAAGCTCCAGTGTGTGCGCGCAAACCTGATGAAAAAGTAAAGTCCAGCTATTATGTATGGATCAGTGATACCATTTAATTGCCTATCCCTTCATTTGTTCATTGTGGCTTTCCTTGTATCACACACACACACACACACACACACACACACACACACACATATATATATATATATATATATATATATTGTGTGTGTGTGTGTGTGTGTGCATCACATTGAGAAAGAGAGAGAGAGAGAGACGAACACATAGACAACCGACTCAGGGATATCACATTGACTCACTTTGTTGCCACACATGAGCCAGCCAGAAATAGCAGCCAGTGGATGAGGCAGCTAGCCGGTAAGGTGGTGGGGGACAGGTGTTGATCCACGTGAAAATGACTCTCAGCTCTACACAAGTATCACCCTCATACTCCTTGCAAATCCATTCAAAGGAACAGGTCATGTACCCGCGACGCGCGTGTGCACAACTAATGGAAGAGCCGAGTTTTGGTGGTGTACACTTGGATCCGCCCGGTTCTTTGCTTTGCTGTTCCTTCTTCCGACCAACGAACGATTTATTGCGGTTTTTGTTGTTGTTGTTTGTTTTTGTTTTTCTGTTTTTTGGTGGGTTTTTTTTTTTTTCGCTTTCATGAAAGTGTCATGTCAAAGTGCAACTGTATGTGATTTACTGGTCTTTGTTCTGACTTAGGAGCAAATCTTTATGGCTTCTGCCTTAAGAGAAAATCTATACTGCTTTGTTTTTGTTTTTTTTAAATATGTTGTTCCTGTTTTTGTATCAGTCAGAAGTGACTGTGGTTCGCCCTTCTGTTGTTGTTATTGTTGTTTTAAATGAAAAAACCTAAATGATTTTTTTCTCTGTAGATACATGCAAGCGTCCCTGTATGTATAAAAGAAACAGAAAGAGGAGTATAGAGATGATTATATTGTTTATAGAAATCATTGAAGCCAAACAATTAGAATAACATAGCCTGACATAATTCTGTCATATCTCTGTATTAGCATCTCTCTCTCTCTCTCTCTCTCTCTCTCTCTCTGCTGTCTGTATACAAATATATATGCATGTATATGTATGTATATATATATATATATATATATATATATATATATATATATACATATACATATATATGTATATATATATACATATATATAAATATGTGTGTGTATATATATATATATATATATATATATATATATATATATATATATATATATAGCGATGCCAGTCCGGTAATCCTTCCAATACAGTTCCACAATGACCAAGCAGTAAGTTAATTGTTTAATCGGGGTAAAATTCGACTTTGCTCCAAACCCCCTTTGAATATCCTGTCTGCCACAACCAAAGAGAGAGGCCGGCGCTGGAGTCAGACTGTCAGTTAGGTGGTAGAAGACAGGTGTGAACCCACGTTGCGAACGACGCTTACTAACTCAGTGCTAGTCTGGTCCTCACACTCTACGCAAGTCATTGAATTGAAGGCATGAGCCCAATCCCCAATGCCCGTGCGCACAACTGGTGGAAGAGCCGAGCTCCGGTGGTGTAAATTTGCATCGGTGCAGTTGTTTGATTGGCTGTTCCTTCGTCTGTTCTTATTAAAAATGCATTCTGGCTCTGCTTCTTTCTTTTTCCTCTTCTTCTTCTTCTTCTTCTTCTTCTCTCGTGAAGCAAGTTTTGTGGATTACCAGTATTTGTTTTTAAAAGCAAATGGGAAAAGTTGCAGGTTACTTTTTTTTTCTTTTTAATGACGTTTCTCAGGAGACTGTCAGAACGTCTAGTAGACTTCTAAGCATGAACACAAGAAACACTGAGAGATGAACGGAGGTGGGGTTTTGTTACAAAAAGTCCTTGAAGTCAAATACTCAACTGGGACCAGCTGCAATTTTTTTTTTCTCACCTCCCCTCCTCTCTCTGAGAATGTGTCTCTCGCTTCGTGTCTTTCTGTCTCCCCCAGTCCTCCGTCTGTCTCTGTCTGTCTGTCTGTCTGTCTGTCTCAACTTTTTCGTTCATCCTCTGTGTGTGTGTGTGTGTGTGTGTGTGTGTGTGTGTGTGTGTGTGTAAAACATATACAAATTTTGAGAAACACAGATCAGCTTCCCAGCATATTCTAAGAAGACAAAAAATGCTGTGAAACACCGCATTGTGTGGAAGATGAAGACGGGCTGGGTAGGGACCCGATCATGCACTGTTTTGATGAATATCCCTACAGCAACCATCAACGTTCCGGCCAACACATAAATACCATCATAAAAATGAATGAATTAATCGATTTATGTGTTACTGCGAATAGCCTAGCCGAATGTCGAAGGCAGAATCAGGAGAAAAATAAATATATAAATGAAAGAGAAAATAAAATTCGCTCCAGCACTCTGCCGATGATTGCCTTCTTTCATCTTTACCGACGAATCCAAGGGGAGTCGAGTTGGCTGCATTCTGTCCATCTATTGCAGGCTCCTCATTTATGAAACATATGAAGCATCTCCCTCCTGGCAGTTCCATCTATGCAGCTGAGCTCAGTTATCAGTTTCTACCAAATATCAACTCCCCTTGCTCACCCCACTCCCAAATCTCTTATATTGTCTGACTCAATGTCAACTCTTGAAGCTGATGCTGGCTGGAGTACAAATCATTCTGTGTTTACCGATTTCAGTGTTTCAGTGAACTGTGCAATACTCAGCTCAAGAACGCACGAAAAAACATTCTAACATGGATCCCTGGTCATGCAAGTCTTCAATGCAATGAGGTGAAGACAGGTTTGCCAACAAATGCCACAACTTGTTACACACTTCACCGTTTCGTACATATATCTTAGCTGAACTCATGGCTCAGTCACAAAATGAAGGGTTTCTTGTGAGGAAAATCAATCTCACTAACAGCTACAAACACTTTGTGATTTATTCTGATCTAAGAGAATGTGTTTCCCCCTGTTATAGGAAGCTGAACAAAGGAGACAAATTTCTGCCTTTTGCATGTAGTCACTCTTTTCTCACAAATTTTCTTTGCCTATTTTCTTTCTATTTGAAGAAGTTCAATGATGTGTGTCATATGACTGGTCTTCAGTAATAAAAAAACAACTTGACTGACGCCTCGAATTTACATGACACCAGGGGTGGAATTTGACGTGGAATTTGTTTTATGTCCCGTCGTACATACTGATGATTGTATTCATTTTCTTGAAGTATTAACTTTCGAAATTGAATGATATCGTTTATAAGGTAGGAGAGTGGGGTTGAATGGTGAGCTGGGGAAACCGGGTAGAAGGAGGATGAAATCAAAGATAAATATTTGATAAATAAATACATGATATCACTTTACTGATGGGTCCATGATAATCCTTCAGCATAATCTTCTACTCTGTCAATTTTCAGTTTCTGAACAAAATAATCTTAGCTAACGATTTTTACACTGATTCTGGTAAAACAGCGTTTGCCTTTATAATTCAGTCCGTATTATAATGCTGAAGTTAAGCTTTTTTCAGTTAATTATTAACCTGTTCTCTGTCCCCCAGTTGATGCTTATGGTCGCCTGAGTATGCATAAAGTGGATGGATGGATGGGTGGAAACACTCTCCACGTTTCCTTCCCCGTTCTTTGTACACTCTGACTGGAGTCTGGAAGTTGCCGCTACAACCAAAGACAAAACAGCAGCCAGTGCTTGAGACAGACAGCACCAGGCTAGGTGGTGGGAGCAGGTGTTAACCCACGTTGTAAATGACGCTAAATTCAATACTAGCCTCATCTTTACACTCCACCCAAGTCCAATTAAGGGCACAGGCCGAGCTCCGGTACGTGCGCGCTCAATTGATGGAAGAGCCAGGTCCAAACGGCGCTGCCGTTTAATTGGCTGTTCTTTCTACTGTCCCGTGAACAGTTCATTGTGCCTTTCGTTCGCTTTCCTGAAAGGTGTCTTGTAGCTTCGCACGCTTTTCCCGCCAGGGACCAGGGAGAAAGGTCTGTGGCTTGCCTTTTGTAAATCACATTTACGAGAAAGTAAAAAAACGAACTGGCGTTTGCCTTGAAGAGAAGACACGCACACACACACAATAGGCCTACAAGCGAGTGCGTGGACAACAGAAAGAACTGGCCACAGGCAGTCAGTTCTGTTTGCTTTCTTCTTCTTTCTTTTCAATCAAAAACATGCAAATAAACTAAAATAAAATATAAGAAGGATGAAGGAAACTCTTTTTTGTTTCTCTTCAGTCACGTCAACCACTTTCTCTTTCCCATCTATGTCACTGCCTCTGTTTGTCCGTCTGTCATGCTCAGAGCGTTGCATGTGTCGCCAACAAAGATGGGATTTTTCCATTCCGTTTTGTGAATTGTGAGGGACCCTGGCAAATACGGAGTGGCGCTGCACTGTGGCGACGAGCTCTCCCCCAGAAAGGGCAGCCCGAATATCAAACAGCGAAATCTGTTGTGACAAAATATATATAACATTAACAAGCAAAAGGTGATTCCGACAAAAAATCGTGGTTGTATTTTTTACACATCGAGTGGAGGAGGAATTTTGTTTAATGTCCCGTCACACATATCGGTGATTGAAGACATTTTGTTAAAGCATTTATGTATACATTTGAGTATTATCGGTTAGAAGGGGTGGGAGATGTGAATGAATGGAGAGTTGGGGGGGAACCTGGGCAAAACCAGAAAAGTAAATCATGAATACTAATGAAAACTTATTCTAAAATTGTGATGCACCGAAACCTCACCATTGTAGTGTTCTGGATAACCTCTTCCTAAGTCTGCACAGAATAAAAAGAAAAATATTGTGAGTGTCTGGCAGTCAGTGAGCTAAGTGACGGAGACAGGTGCAAGCCCTGCGTTAAAAATGGCCCGTAATCCAATGCTGCTTTCGCCATCAGCATTCCACTGCTCTCACAGACCAAACTGAAGGCACCGGCCGAATGGAAGTGCGAGTGACAGCACACACATATATATATATGTGTATATATGATAGTCAATCGTGTCCGACTATGACCATCAGAACAGCAGAGGAGGCAACTGCTGTTCCGACTGTTTGGGCTAGAATTTGATTATAGTGGAGAGTGTCTTGCCCAAGTTACATCCCCACTCTCTCGGCCAAGAGGGTTTTAGGACAGTCGGCGTTGGGATGGTTCCCAAAGGCCAGCTAGCCCACAAGGCTGCAGCACTAAGAGCCAGTGCAAGTTTGCCTCCTTGTCTGAGAGTCATAGTCCTTCACAAAAGACTAAGCTACAGCACACAACTGATGGAAGAACAGAACAGCCCTCTGCTATTGTCAGCTTTAGAGCAGTTCAGACATTGAATGGGTTACAGTTGTTTTACCTGATATTTGTTCCAGTCTGGTCGTGTTTTCGTTTTTAATTATTCGCTTTCATGTAAAGATGCTGCTTGTGCAAACTGCTTCACGTGATTTTCGGTTGTTCTTTTTTTATTTTTTTTTATTTTAGTTGTTGTTTTTTCTTTGTTTTTGTTTTTGTTCGTTTTTTTGTTTGTTTGTTTGTTTGTTTGTTTTGTTGCTGTTGTTGCTTTTATAGTCACTTGAAGGAAACGACCAGTGGAAGCTGATGACTGTGGTAAATTATGTGACAAAAGTATATTTCAACGGATATCTATTAAATGCGCTTAACAGGAATAGGGGAAATGAGGATGCCAGATGGGAGACCAAAAAGAATGTTTCTGGTGGCTGAGGCATACAGAAGTTATGTGGTGGGGACAACTGTTAAACCACGTTGTAAACGACGCTTAATTCAATACACTGCCCACAGGTTCATTTAAAAGGCAGGGACCAAAACAGCCCTAGTGCGTGCGTGCAAAGCTAATGGGAAAAGTCGAGTCAAATCATTATAAGTTTGGATCAGCGCTTCCGTCTAATTGCCTGTTCCTTCGTTAGTTCCTTGTGCCTTTCTTTTATACACTGTGCTTTCTTGAAACGTGGTTTGTGTGGCTTTGCATGTCTTTCTTGTTGGGGACTAAAGACAGACAGAGGTTTGTGACTTGTAAATCACATTTATAAGGAACAACGAAACTGCGTTTACCTGAAAGAGAAGACTTAGACATACACGTCAAAGAGAGAGTGTAAATAACAGAAAGAGCCAGCCACAGAGAGGTGGCGTTTTATTGAAAATAAAGAAGTAAAGAAAACAAAATAAAAAACAAGAACCAAAACAACAAAAATTCTTTATTGGAGAACTCGTTTTTCTCTCTTTGTTCAGTTCACATCCTCTCTGTGTCTCTTGGTTTCTCTCTGTCTCTGTCTCTTTCTCTGTCTGTCTGTCTGTCTCTCTCTGTATTTCTCTATCTCTCTGTCTCTCTCTCCAGCTGCTGCACAGCAAAATGTTGCACAGCATCATGCAAGTGTGACGTGTAAAGCCTTCCCCCTCTTCTTCAGGTCACCAGGGCAACGTGAAACGTCTCCAAAGGGATTGTTCAGGGTCTTGAAATGTCTCCCGGTGGATATCTTCCATGCTGTTATGGTCCGCCTCTGATTTCATCACCCATCTATAAATGCCCCTGACCTTTTCCCCAGATTTGTTCTCCATTTGCTCTGTGTGTGTGTGTGTGTGTGTGTGTGTGTGTGTGTGTGTGTGTGTGTGTGTGTGTGTGTGTTAAGCCCTAAACTGCTGATGATACATACACTCATATACACACATGCTTCAACACTCAACCACGCAAACACGCGCGCGCACACACACACACACACACACACACACACACACACACACACACACACACACACATACATACATACACACACACACACACACACACACACACACACACACACACACACACACACACACACACACACACACACACACACACACACACACACACACACACACAAATACACACACATTGTTGCTTCGTTGCTGCTTGCCACCAGTCTTAATTTGATCTGATGGGTGCAAATTTTCTGTTATGGATCATGATTTTTTTCTCTCTCTCTTTTTACTTCTGTGTGTGTGTGTGTGTGTGTGTGTGTGTGTGTGTGTGTGTGTGTGTGTGTGTGTGTGGAAACGGGAGTTGGCAGACATATATTTATATGTTGATATATCTATCAACTCTCTCTCTCCTCCTCTCTCCACAGAACTTCATCTCAGTCTCAATCTCTCTTTATCTCTCTCACTCTTTCTCTTTCTTCTCATCTTCTGGATATAACTGTAACCGAGAAATATCCTGTCCAGTCACAAAAAAGAGGATCGCAATGCAAGTGTAATGTTTCTGAACACGACAAATATCGCCCTTTGACTTTAATTTACGAAATGATTATGTTACATCCGCAACGGAAATGATCGACCCATTTTAAGGATTACAAAGAAGTTAATCATTTTGGCGACGACTGATTCGTTATTTGTTGTCGTTATTTTTATAACAGTAAGGAACGAATTTAATCCCCGAGAAAATTCGTTTGCAGTATATTGATAGCAAAAATAAGTGCAAAATAACGGGTAAGTAAGAAGGAAAATAATGAAAACAGATGTGAACAATAGAGATTCTCAGACTATTGTGGTCTTAGCCTAACTGCACACACACACACACGCGCGCGCGACACACACACACACACACACACATACACAGACACTAACTCATCTGCACTCACTCACACGCTTACACACACACACACACACACACACACACACACACACACACACACACACACACACACGGGCGCGCACCACCACTATGAAGCCATTATCAAAACGCACCACACGTCACAAAAAAACACACTCCACAACAATACCACTACCGCCGCCACCACCACCACTATAAACAATGTCGCAAATACCACATCTCAAGTGTTAACAGCACCTAAAACACCACCACGCAAGTATCGATACACTCGTCACGGATCACAACAAACACCAGACTTTAAAACAACACCACACACCACAGCACCACCACGACACCATTCCCACCAGTACCACTTCCCATCCCAACCACCACCTCATCAAACATCACCACGACCATTACAAACATGAGCAAAAAAATCAGCTGCTTGGAAACAGCAAAGCCTCAGCAGCAAAAGCAGCAGACGGTGGGCAGAGTAAGGGAGAGAACCCCCCCATTGTTTGGCGGCTCCGCGGTTATCTTGTGGCGGTATCGCCCGGTAATCCTGGGGACTTTCCTGTCTCCAGGAACCCTGACGGCTCTGACAGAGCCAGCACTTCACTGGGCGCCCGCTTCCAGAAACGATCCGTGGTAGCCACATTTAAACAGTCTGATGGTCGACGGAGTCACGGGAGTGGTTGTGGCGGTGGTGGTGGTGGTGGTGGTGGTAGTGGTTGGGTGGAAGGCAGGAGGGAACGGAGCGGATTGGGGAATGAGAAGGGGGGCGTTGGGGGACGAGATGTACCATGCATTAACTCTCTCCATACGAACGGCGAAAGAGACGACGTTAACAGCGTTTCACCCCAATTACCATCATCAAAATATTGCAAGAGGAAGGCTCTTATGCCGAAGAGGTGAATGTTGACAAAGAATACCACAATTCTTACGACGGAAGCTAAAGGATGGGTCATTCAGACACCCACTGGACATCCGAGGGGTCTGTGTAGAGGAGAAGAGAGGACTGGCCGTACTGAGTGATTTAACGTGCTGGATGCTTATGTATTCGATTGATGCTTGTTTTATCTCTCGAAAAACAACAACAAACAAACAAAAAAACCAAAACACACACTCAAGACTGAATATCGCATCAAACATCACAACGCAAATATGACCAGTATCATTATCAGTATCAGTATCAGTAGCTCAAGGAGGCGTCACTGCGTTCGGTCAAATCCAGATACGCTACACCACATCTGCGAAGCAGATGCCTGACCAGTAGCGTAACCCAACGCGCTTATGACCATACGCTACAGATCACAGCACCACCCGACCGCACTAAACCAGTCACCACACCAGTTCCATGTCTTCACACAGCAGCTGTTAGTGTTGAGACTTACTACACATAACTATGGTGATAAAGGTTTGGGGTGGGGGGTGGGGGTGGGGGTAAAATGTAACGGACAATCAATGCGCTTTAATTGGCATGGCAATGAATATGCCAGCAGTGAATATTGAGGCTTGCGATGGTTCCGTAGTGAAGACCTACTCTGGCGAGAACATCATAATGTATATATTCCTGCAGATATACTTCGGGTGTGACAGTGGATTTGTGCATGCATTCTCAGTTCTCTCTACACCACGAGGAGGAGGAGAGAGAAGAAAGATCAGTGAGAGATATACACTCGGATAAGAGAATACTAGGGGGAGGAGGAGGACAAACACGTGTGTACGCACGCGCACGT
>NC_134880.1:18392352-18397352 GCF_041734735.1 Babylonia areolata | reverse complement strand
TTTCAGGGGCGGGATTCTGATGGTCTTGGAGGGGGTGGGGAGGAGTCAGAGACAAAAAGAATTGAATTAGTATTTTTCCCTTTTTTTTCTCTCTCAAAAGGGAAAGGGTATTCCACCGCACTTCATAACAAGCACTTGAAAATGAAAGCGTCAGAAAGAAAGAAAAAAAAGTCACCCGTTTCCCGGGCAGCCACCGATACTGACGCAGTTTGATTACAGGTCAATCATGCACGAGCGGGGCGCGCGACGCCTCGCGCAATCTCCCAAATGGAATCTGTCGTGGCCGAATAGCAGCTGTTGACAACTTCATTACTGCGATTGCAGATTGTCTCTGTCTCGGACGCTGGTGGCAGACTTAGGCTTTGGTGCCAATGTGGGGTCAGAGAGGAAAGAGGAGTGCAGTGAAAGAGAGAGAGAGAGAGAGAGAGAGAGAGAGAGAGAGAGAGAGGTGGGGTTGGGGGGGGGGGGAGAGAGAAAGGAGCTAAAAGGCCTTTGCTCCCAAGTTGCTTGCTTCGATGAGAGGCTACTAGCGCACCACACACAAACACGTGAATGATGGTGTATGTAAACATAGAGACATAACGCACAAACCCACAAACCGACATGATGCTAATGCGTAAATGTATACATCCACACACACACACACACACACACACACACACACACATACACACACAGGCCTGTGCGCACGCACGCACGCACACACACACACACACACACACACACACACACACACACACACACACACACACACACACAAAGCATGCATCAACGTAACATGCAGACACAATCATCCGAGTGTACATTTTGTATGCGTTCATGCGTACGTAGGTGTTCGACGTTGTAAATACGTGTCTTTTCATTGGTACTCACACACACACACACACACACACACTTCCTCTCACTCACCCAATCTCTCTCTCTCTCTCTCTCTCTCTCTCTCTCTCTCTCTCTCTCTTGCTGGTGACATAGACTTTGAAATTCTGTGTTTTCATAACAAACGAACATGAGAGTGCACATCTCTTCTGGAAATAATCACCTCGCCATCTCCAAGTCTGTTCAGTCAGGCCACTTCACTGAGTGGAACGTGACCAGATGTTGTAAAATGTAATTCCTCTATGTCAAAGAAATCTGGCGTTTTCTCAAAATGACAAACGATACAAAATTTGAATAACCTAAAATGATGTTCAGCTTTTGGAGTTGTGTGTGTGTGTGTGTGTGTGTGTGTGTGTGTGTGTGTGTGTGTGTGAGTGTGTTGGGTGTCGGGGGGAGTGTGTGCGTGTGTGTGTGTGTGTGTGTGTTTTATATAAGTAGTGATAATGGTAGTGGTAGTAGAAGTAGTAGCAGTAGTAGTATCAGAAAACAGTCAAGTTTTCTTGAACTCGTAGACTGCAGAATGTGGGAGCGCATAATCTGAAAGGTTGAACCAACCCGAAAGGTTGAACACACTCGGTAGCAAATCCGAAAAAAAGTAACTGATCTGAAATGATGGAAAGAGAAAAAAAAAAAAGTGTTGTAGAATTAGAATGGAGGTCTCGGCGTCAAAACTTGTGTCAAACATCGTGCTACCATGATTCTTGCTTTTTTTTTTTATGTCGGGGGAGGGGGAGGATGGGGGGTTTAGGGGGGGGGGGGGGGACGGGCGTATACCAAGTAAAAACTACTAACCCAGTCTACGTTTAGATAATTTACTACACGGTTCTCTGTTGGAGCTTCCCCTTTGCGGTTTTTTTGTTGTTTTGTTTTGGGGTTTTTTTGGGGGGTGGACACTTGCAGTTCAAGACGGATCCATCCATCGTGTAATTTACGGTTCAGAGGGAAGCAACCCCCGTGATTCCAACCCTGCTTTTTAATGGATTCAGCTGCAGACATTCTCATGATTCCGGGTGTATTTATTGGACCCTTTTATTTGATGCCCCACCTGAGTTGTCGCCCCTTTCTCGATGTTTGGTTGTGGGTGAAAGCGTCACTTTGTTGTTTTAGCTGTGCCTCGACTTATTCATTCCATCCCATCCCTTTTCCACTCTCACACATGTATACGCTCAAGATTTTCACTGCCCTTTTTTTTTTCTTCTTCCTCTTCTTCTTCTTCGTTCGTGGGCTGACACCCCCACGTTCACTCGTATGCACACGAGTGGGCTTTTACGTGTATGACCGTTTTTTACCCCGCCATGTAGGCAGCCATACTCCGCTTTCGGGGGTGTGCATGCTGGGTATGTTCTTGTTTCCATAACCCACCGAACGCTGACATGGATTACAGTATCTTTAACATGCGTATTTGATCTTCTGCTTGCATATACACACGAAGGGGGTTCAGGCACTAGCAGGTCTGCACATGTGTTGAACTGGGAGATCGTAAAAAATCTCCACCCTTTACCCACCAGGCGCCGTCACCGTGATTCGAACCCGGGACCCTCAGATTGAAAGTCCTACGCTTTAACCACTCGGCTATTGCGCCCGTCCCTTTTTTTTTCATTTGTTCTGATTTTGTTGTTGTTATTGTTAACGAAATGATAACGAAGTCGAATTGAGAATTATGCTCCGTCTGGTATGCTCGGGTGAAGTCATTATTCTATTATTTTGAGTTTAATGAATGGAACAATAGACTGTTGGTGAGAATAAAATGACTATTAAACGAAACGATTGTTCTGCACTCACCTCGCTCGTTTCCTTTTGTGTTGAAATATATACATGTTCATTCACCGTCGACGCTAGTAAGCACAATACGTTCCCTGTTTATTAAAGTCTTTGTTTCTGTTCTGATATTTAATTTCTTAATTAACTAAGTAGAAAAAAACACGCATATGCATACGCACGCATGCTTGCACACACACACACACACACACACACACACACACACACACACACTCACACACACACACACACACACACACACACACACACACATACACCACACGCACACACACACACGCAAACACACACGCACGCACACACAAACACACATACACACACACATGGGGGGGGGGTAGGCTGAAGGGGGCAGACATATGTATTCAGAAAATCTTACTTTTTATGGAGTGATTTGTCTCTCTTAATGTCTGTCTATCTGTCTATCTACCTGTGTGTCTATGTGTGTCTATATCTCTTTCCCTCCTTTCTTTCTCACTCTGTGTGTGTGTGTGTGTGTGTGTGTGTGTGTGTGTGTGTGTGTGTGTGTGTGTGCGCACGTGCAGATACAGGTCAACTGCCTAGCTTTTGAATATCCCACAAACTAGCATTCTACCTCTGTCTCCCCTCTTTGGAAACACAGACAGCGACATTACAAGACGTGCTTGCCATGACTTCAACTGATCAACTGTGCGTTGACAACTGTGTTCTCTGAAACAAATCCGCAATAAAGTAAACGGGTGCTGTTTGTTTCTTTGTTTTACCTGTAGCACCGGGACGGACTTTGGTCAGCGTGTGTGTGTGTGTGTGTGTGTGTGTGTGTGTGTGTGTGTGTGTGTGTGTGTGTGTGTGTGTGTGTGTGTGTGTGTGTGTGTGTGTGTGTGTGTTTGTGTGTGTGTTTGTGTGTGTGTGTGTGTGTGTCTGTATGTGTGTGTGTGTGTGTGTGTGTTTGTGTGTGTGTGTATGTGTGTGTTTGTGTATGTGTGTGTGTGTGTGTGTGTATGTGTGTGTTTGTGTGTGTGTGCCGGTGTGTGTGTGTGTGTGTGTGTGTGACGTTTGGTCCGCTGGGTTATGTACAACGTAAATGGATGAAGATACGAAGAAGCAGTTTGGTGGATAATCATACTCCCGTTTCAACGGTAAGAGCACTCTGAATGCCCTCTGCCTCTGCTGTGTCAGTCAAACAGAAAATCGCCAGCCAATGGTTGACCACCTAGCCGTCTAGGCGGTGCGGGGTCGTGGGGGGGCGGGGGGGGGGGGCTGCGGGGGGAAGGGGAGGACAGGGGGTTGGGGGGGGGGGGGGGTGGCAGGTGTCAGGGCGTCAACTCTCGCTCTAAACAACGAGTAACTCGATTCCGGCTCGCTTTTAACACTCGCTGCAAAGTCCAATTATAAGCGTGGGAACCCGGTTCCAGTGCGTGCACGCACAAATTGATGGAAGAGCCAAGTCCAGTTATTGTGAAGTTCGAATCAGCGCTGGTGTTTAATAAGCAGTTCCTTTTGTCTTGTGAATACTGCAGTGTGGCTTTTTTTTTTTTTTTTTTTTTCTCCTTAATACTGTTCGCTTTCCTGGGACGTGTTTTGTGCTTCGCACGCCTTTCCTGCCGCGGATTAGGAGCAATTAGCCATTTGAAAATCACATCTAAAAGGAAAAACGAAATAGCGAGTGCGTGGAAGAGAAGACGTGTTTGCACACGTACAAACGAGTCCACAGAGAAGTGGTATTTTGTTGTTGCTGTTGTTGTTGTTGTTTTCTTTAAAGCAAACAAATAAAACCCACAAACAAACAACAGAACAAGAAGAAAACTTTCTTGGAGTCAACTCATTTGTTCTGCCTGCTTGTCTGTTTGTTTGTCTGTCTGACTCTTTGTCTGTCTGTGTGTCTGTCTCTCTGTGTCTCTCTGTGTCTCTCTGTCTCTATCTCTCTCTGTCTCTGTCTCTGTCTCTCTCTCTCTCTCTCTCTCTCTCTCTCTCTCTCTCTCTTTCACGTTCACAGTCGATTAGATGTATGTACGTACCCCAACTCTCTTTCATCCACCCTGTCTCTAGCACGTTCTTTCTATTTCTCTCTTTTTAGCTCTCAAACACACGCACGCACACACACGTGCACGCACTCACTCACGCACACAAACACACACGCGCGCGCGCACGTACACACACTTGCTTGCTTGAAAAAAAAATGGATCTGAACACTCAAGGAAAAACGCAACAATAACACAGCAGACTGAGCCATCAACATGTTCATTTGTATAAGTTTCAGTTTCAGTTTCAGTAGCTCAAGGAGGCGTCACCGCGTTCGGACAAATCCATATACGCTACACCACATCTGCCAAGCAGATGCCTGACGAGCAGCGTAACCCAACGCGCTTAGT
>NC_134880.1:18377352-18387352 GCF_041734735.1 Babylonia areolata | reverse complement strand
TGTTCTGTATTTGATAATATAAAGCTTCAGGGGAAAAAACGAAAAAGAAAAAAAAGCATAATCAGTTTGAGAGTGAGTAGACTTAATTAGTTTTGAAGGGAGCTTGCTGGTAACGTTCAAAAATTGATATTTAAATGCATATTTGTTTGTTTGTTTGTTGTTGTTGTTGTTTTGTTTTGTTGTGTTTGTTTTTTGTTTTTTTTGTGTGTTTATTTTTTTTTTATTTTTTTTTTTTTGGGGGGGGGGGTGTGGGGGGTGGTGGTTGTTGTTTGTTCTTTGCGTCATAAATCGATTATGGTATTTGAGATGATAACGCCGTTTGAATCATATTATTTTGGTATTATCTCGGTTATTTAAGAAATTCTTTAAAGTCTGTTGCCATCGCCTCAAGCACACTGCAACATGTAGCGGTTTTCTCTGGATCTGCGTGTTCGACAAGCTGACAGAAACTACAACTTTGTGGTCCATTCAATTTCTCTTTCATGTTCAGTCTAGTTGATTCTGTATTCACTTTAATATATTCATATGCAATGACCACGTCGATAATGTCGTAAGTGTCACTGTATGTCTTCTGTTCAGAATTTATATTTCTTTTCTTTTAATTGCGAATAAGAAAAACGAGGTCAGGCCGTCTTCAAACCAAACCATAGATTGTGATATTTTGGATTCGGATCTTCAACGAAATAAGCCATTGGCTATCTGGAAATACAGCTTAATCCGAAAGACTTACAACCTATTAGTTGTATGACTGTGAAGACTTTTTCTCACCATTTTCAATCCAAATTCGGTATTTGACAGACACAGTATTTTCAGAGAAAATGGCAATGTTTAAGTGTACCACGGACACACAAACATATTCACACACACACACACACACGCACACACGCACGCACGCACGCACGCACAACCGAACACCAGGTTATTACATTGACTCACATTGTTTACACAAGTGAGTCAAAAAGCACAGAAATAGAACCAATTTTCATTTTCTCATAGAACTATAATCATTGCTAGTGTCCTCTGTTATTTGACCCTGAAGCTATTTCGCTTGACATTTTACGCACTTTCAAAAATCCCTGTTTCTTTTTTTCTTTCTTTTTTTTAAGATATCCCTTCAAAATATAGGTCATTCAAAATTAGAATACCATAATTATTCATAGTAGTGTGTGTATTTGGGGAGTGTGGGCAGGGCAGGAGAGACCATTTTGTTTCCACTCCTCTTTCCTCTCCGTCTCTGTCTGTGTGTGTGTATGTGGGGGAGGGGGGGGTCTGTCTGTCTGTCTGTCTGTCTATTTATCTATCTATCTATCTATCTACTTATCCTGTCTATCTCTCATTCACTCTCTCACACGTACATTTTCTCTCACAGAAACATGCACACACACACACATACACACACGCAAGCAGCGCACACTCACCGTCACTCGATTTTGGATACAGACGCTTGAAGGAAAAGACAACACATTAACAGAAGCAAGAGAGAAAGGGAAGAATGAGACAAGGTAAACCGTTCATCCATAGATACACTTTATGATGGAACATAAAGATATATCCAGGAGACACCAGCGTTCACTCAGTTTCCCTGCGCCTCTCCAGCCTTTGGCTGTATTCGCCCTTTCATTCCAGAGCTGATATTGCTGCTCCTTGTCGTTTAAATATCAGCTGCAAACTGAAGACGTTTGCTTTACTCTTGCTCTAGTTGACCATCCAGGTGCTTGTTGCTCACATTATCCGTCCTTCACATATAATCTTCTTTTTTTTTTAACTTTTGTTTCATTTTATTTTATTTTGTTTTATTTTATTTCATCTTATTTCATTTTCCCTCAGTGCCTGACTAATCGCGTTGGGTTACACTGCTGGTCAGACATCTGCTTAGCAGATGCGGTGTAGCTTCTACGGATTTGTCCGAACGTATTGACGCCTCATAGAGTAACTGAACTGAAAGAAGCACTTTCAGTTCACCTGTCGTATTTTTGTTTCTAATTTTTGCTATAGCATGATCATTACTGGTTCTTCCTGATGGCCGTAAAAGGTTATGGGTCCTTTAACCTTAACCTAATCACAACTGGACATCAACGTCTTTGGGGGGGTTAATGTCACCCCTTGTTCTTCTGGTTTTGTGTCGCTGGGTTTTTCCTCGCCATGTATTCTTATCTGCCTCAGACCATCCTTGCGCAAGTTTAACCACATGAGGATATCACCAGTTCAATTCTTTTTCATTCACTCTTGTTGGTGTATTTGGCAATTGTTTTTGACGATTTTTTTTTTGTGTCCAATATGTCAGTTAATTTTCCAAAACACAACTCGGTGTCAAAAGCGATATGATCATTAAGACAATATTTTTTTTCTGCAGGGCATGCGCATTTTACACACTCGCCCAACTGCTTACTCATAAACGAACTCGGTTCTGTGCATTTCGTAATTGTTTCGATACCAGACAGGACGGAGACAAGCGGAAATACATGTCCGCTTCACTACTGGTGGTCTTTCTTTATTCCTTTCTTGTGTTTCTAGTTTTGTGTTTGTTGTCCAGATCACGGAGTCTGTCAAGGATGGCAGTATTTTTTTTTTTTTTTTTTCTTTTTTGTGCGCAGAAGGTTATAATTTTTTTCCCCTTCAACATCATCACCATAACATTTTCATACTACATACCGCATCAGTACGGCAAAAGGACATTTTACGATACAATTGACATTTGCAATACATCTATAGTATGGTAACAGCTTGCAAGGGCATTTCTCAATTAAAAACTAAAAGAAAAAAAACAAAAAAACAACGCAATCAACAAGTAGGGAGAACAACTCAGAACACTAACATAGACTAAAACATGATGCTTTATTTTATCAGGGTGCCAGCATGTTTAATTCGTGAGTTTGCAAGAAGAAGGGCAAGGGAAGAAAGGCAACAGATAGCCGATGCACATCAATTGACAACACAATGAACATTTCGACAGGAAATGTGCCTCTCCCCTTTTTTGGCCTCTGAAGGTTAAGGTTATGCTATGGGATGTTTGGTGCTTTTTTTACACGTCAGCAGGTTTATGTAATTTTAGTTCATCACTCTAGCATGAGTGTGTGCAGAAATCACAAATGCAAGCTTTTTTTCTTGCTTTTTTTTCTTTTCTTTTTTTTATATTATTCATTCATGCATTCATATGTATGTATATGCGTGCTGACGTATGCTCAAAAAGTGTATGCAGACACATCAGCATACCCTTGTGCATGTGTGCTTATATAATCAAACATAATCTCTCTCTCGCTCTTTCTCTCCCCCTCTCACACACACACACACACACACACACACACACACACACACACACACACACACACACACACACACACACATAATTCGGCCAACAGACCACATAGGAAACTACCGGCACAGGCTGGTTGGTTAAACAATTTATCCCTGCCTTTTCAAGGAAGAAGATTTTGAAACAGAGAAAAGGTTAGCAGAGTTAGGTTTGGGGGAAGGGGTGGGGAGCCGAAGAGAAGGTGGTTCTGCCCCCCACTCCCACCCCATCCCCCCCCCCCCACTCCCATCCCATCCCCCCAAAAAGTTTTAATTTTCAGGAAGGGAAAAGTAGAGACAAAAAGAAAAAAAAAATGTTTTCGTTTCAAGAGTAAAACAAAAAAAGGTATTACGCCGCATTTCAAAACAAGCACTTGAAAATGAAAGCGTCAGAAAGAAAATAAGTCACCCGTTTCCCGGGCAGCCACCGATACTGACGCAGTTTGATTACAGGTCAATCATGCACGAGCGGGGCGCGCGACGCCTCGCGCAATCTCCCAAATGGAATCTGTCGTGGCCGAATAGCAGCTGTTGACAACTTCATTACTGCGATTGCAGATTGTCTCTGTCTCGGACGCTGGTGGCAGACTTAGGCTTTGATGCTGGCATGGGGTCAGAGAGAAGATAATAGTGCAGTGAGAGAGAGAAAGAGAGAGTAGGAGTAGTAGTAGTAGTTGTAGTTGTTGTTATAGTAGTGGTAGTTGTAGTCGTAGCAGTAGTAGTAGTATCTTTTCTTTTGCGAACTGGTAAAAACGAATATAAGCAAGTGATAAGTATGCATATTGATTGTGCAAACGTGTAATTAGGTATGCCTGCATGCAAACAGACACAGAAAGACAAACTCACACACATACAAACACACACACACATACACACGCATGTATACACGCACGCACACACACACACACACACACACACACACACACACACACACACACGCACGCACGCACACACATACATGCACACACTCACACACATGCTCACAAACAATAACATAACTCTAAAAAGCTGAGCATTTTGGGGGGTTATTTAAACTTTGTATTGATCAGCTTTTAAGTGTTTGATTTCTTCCAAGTCAAGCCATCCCCATTCATGACACCTGTTCAGCCTTTTGGTTCGAGCTGGCTAAATATAACTCAGATGCTGCAGGCAGCTCTTTTTTGCCCCTTGTATTGAATTTGATATTGAAACTTCCGTGTGGACAACAGTTCGATTTTACTCATGGCACACAATTTCACTGTAACAATACACTATAAATCACAGATTGCTACAATAAAATCTTGTAAGGTGCAAGGGTATTTTGAGATTCAGCTACTAGTTGGTGAGAGCTATATTGGAATAGAAGCTGATGGTAATTATCATTTCTAATCGCAAACTTACCAGATTTGGATGCAAACGTTGTTTTTGGTGGTGGGGGTTTTTTGTTGTTTTTTTTTTCGTTTTTTTGTTTTTGGATTGTTTTGTTTGTTTTTTGTTTGTTTGTTGTTGTTTGTTGTTATTGTTGGGTTTGTTTTGTTTTTGTTTTTGTTTTTTTTTTTGGGGGGGGGTTGTTTTGTTTTGTTTTTTGTTCGGTTGTTGTTGCTTTTTAAAGACTAATAATTCATTACGTTCATATCAATACAGAGAGAGAGAGAGAGAGAGCCAACATGCCAAGGACAGGAATCATATTTACTGTAAAAAGATATATATAATATCTGTGTGTTTGTGCATGCTCCTCCCTGTCTATGTCTTCATGGATGTGTGTGTGTGTGTGTGTGTGTGTGTGTGTGTGTGTGTGTGTGTGAGCAATATGATTCAAATTTATTTTATTTGAATATGCAATCTATTTCTATCGTCGAAACGAGGTGGAAATTATAATTATGAAATTAAATAGGCTAAGCCAAATGGGAAGGTCCATAAAAGAACGTTAGAAACAGTTGAATAAATCCAACGACTATTCCAGACTGTGGGGTGAAATTGGCATGAAACAAGATATCAAATCTCAAATGATTTAGCTTACTGTCATTCCTGATAATAAACTGTGACAAAATTTGGAGGAAACCCTGTATTGTCTATGGTTAAAGTATGTGTCAAACGTAGCGGACCACCTAAACTCTATGATTACCAGAACCGCAATTCTGTATCCGCCGCGTATGAACTGCTAAACTGACCAACGTTTAGGGTAATTTACTATATAGTACTCTGCTAGAACTTCCCCTTTGCGTTTTTCTTTTGGGGAGGGCGGTGGGCGGGGACGACACTTGTAGTTTAAGATGGATCAATTCAACGTGTTATTTACGTTACGAAGGGAAGCAACTCGCATGATTCCAACCGTGCTTTTATGCTCTCAGCTGCAGACGTTCCAATTTATTAGACCTTTTATTGTTGCCCCGTGTCGTCGTCCCTTCCCGTGGCTCTCTGTTGGGTGGAAGCGCTACTCTGCTGCTTCTGTAGCTGAACTTTCCCATCTCCCTACAGCCCTTCTAGTTGTATATTTATTTCATTCTGCTTTTTTTTTCTCTCTCTCTCTCTTTTCTTGTAGGTGTGGGAAGTGGGGAAGGTTGTTGTTTTTGTTCAACAATCGAGACTGGTTTGTCCTTGCATCGACGGTACGTGTGCAGGTATGTGACATAACAACCTGTCCTCAAAAACAGGCAAAAGCCTTCCATTTGCTTCTAAAGTTTAAATCCGGACTTTCGAATTAAAAAAAAAAAAATTCTGTATTGAGTTCAGAAATATCACCACGCTTCACATTTATTTATTTATTTGTCTATTCGTCATTTGATCCGGTTTACTATGCTTAACGATCGTTCGTTTATATTATCAGTATAAGTAGTATTCAGCCAATGACAGCCAAAGACATTGGGAAACGCTATCTCTTCCAACTGTATCAATCACACACGTTCCCAGTGTAACTGACTATGGACTAACAACACTTTCTCAAAGCAGCCTCCTGAAGCTAGAAAAAAAAATCATAATTAAGCAGTGAGACTGGTCCCGAGTGCAGAAAAGACACTCCTACTCAGACCATGCGATACCTGCATGACCTTTCCTTCCATGCAGGACGGACACAAGTTAGATCAATGTTTTAGAGAACTCAAAAATCTTCCAAACCCACTGCTTGATGCAGTGAAAGAGCCAAAATGTGCCGTTAAGAGCGCAGGAAATCATGGAGGGGACAGGCCAGAAGACACCACTCAGCTTGTATGCTAGCTACAAGACCTGGGAAAAAAAGGAATAGAAAGAACGCCTCATATTCTTCCACACAATCATTTTACCTATTTTCTGAAGGTATTGTTGGGAATAGCCAGAGGGATAGGACCGATGCAGAAGTGAAACTACTTACTGACGAAAGATGATATTATCCCATACACAGATGTCTCAGTCCCCAAGGATTTGGGGATACACGCAAAACAATTGGAACAGCAATCTCGTAAGAGTACGAAAGTCACAGCTTTCAACCGGACAGCCTTGAAGTTGAATTAATGAAGCAGGTTGCCCCGTGGTTAGCAGTCACAGTTTATATGTGCTTTCAAATCAACGTGGTCATCATTGTGACTAACTCCGTGAACCTTCAGCATAACAAATCTTTGTAGCATTAATGAATGTGCAACATTCAGATGAACAGTACTTTCATAGCCATATCACTGATGGGTATTCTTACTGAATTTTGATAATATAAAAAACTATAATTCGAAGTGTTAGGAAATGTTCATAATTTTATAAAATGACGAGAAATAATGCTCCCTATAAGAGAGGTAAATCACTTGTGACCGATTTGCTTGAAGATTAAGGAGATGCAAATCATTTGTGCCGATTTACCTGAAGATTGTAGCTAACATGAACAAGCCGACAGACCTGCTGGCAGCGCAACAACAACGACAGGCCTACACCTCGGAGGATCTGAAATGTTGAGTAAAGTAAAAGAGTACTTCAAAAGCATAGTACAAGGCCATAACACCATCGATCGCTTCACAGAAATAGTGACACAGAGAGAAAGACCGGAAGTCCATTACTAATCCGGAAGTCCATTACTAATCAAACGAACATTAGCATCATTTCCAAACCACGGTTGCAAAATTTCTTCAAGATATAACAGAATCCCTCTGTTGCCTTACAAATACAGTAGCCTAAACAACATGCTGGACACACGTTCGTTCGATCATGGCCACGGAGATCGCTTCCTATCCCTCTTGCAGCAAACATGTGGCAGCATGTGCGTGCGTGCGTACATGTGTGTGTGTGTGTGTGTGTGTGTGTGTGTGTGTGTGTGTGTTTGTGTGTGTGTGTGTGTGTGTGTGTGTGTAAACTGGTGTCATTGTGTATATTCATTTATTCATTTATCATTATCATCACCATCATCATCATGAGCATCATCATCAGTAGTAGTGGTAGTCGTAGCAATAGAAGTAGCAGTAGTAGTATTTAACCGTTACTTTTTATGTTAAACGTAGGCTCTCAAGATCTGATCAGCGCACTGGGGTTGTGCAAAGAACAAGCATCTGCTCTTTTTTTTTATTTCTCTTCTTCTTTCTTTTTATTCAGAGATGCGGTGTAGCATATATGGAGCAGTCCGCACACTTTGACACCTCTTTCAAACTGAAACTGAAACTGATCTCTGGCAGTCATTGAACCTGACGACGTAAATCACATTGTGGCTTTTCAAACACGATCTTTAATGATAGGCAATTGGACAAAAGCGTAAAATGATCCTCGAGGTTTGGAAAATCTTTGTCCAATTGCTGGTTTTGACTACTATAGTTTTGATAATGGATCCCCCCCCTCTCTCTCTCTCTCTCTCTCTCCTCTCTCTCTCTCTCTCTCTCTCTCTCTCTCTCTCTCTCTCGCACACACACACACACACACACACACACACAACTTTCAGATCCCCTTATTTTATTCCCTGTCGAAAGTGATGCCCTGGTAATAGCTATGCCAGACAGATCTAAAATGAGCATCTTTCGAGTGAAGGGCACCGTTTTGAAGTCCTGGCTGACAGCAGCTGGCAGTGTCTGACCGCCTTCAGTGAGAACGGTGTCGCTGTGTCTGGCTGATGGCAATTGACTGACAGATTCTGTCAGTGTCTTTGGCATGAACGTTGCCTGTCATTTGAAATTCATATGTTTCAAGAAGACATCAAAGTGTGATGACTGGTCTATGGACGCAACACCGCGTCTGGTTAAAATATTAGAAGTTAAAGGAAGTTACAATGATTTTTTTTTAAGAAAAAAAGAGAACAAAAAGAAGAAAAAAAAAAAGAAAAAAAAGAAACGACGCCAGCTGACTCACATTTGAATCAAACGAGTGGTTAACCAAAGCGTTGGACTTTCAATCTGAGGGTCCCGGGTTCGAATCACGGTGACGGCGCATGGTGGGTAAAGGGTGGAGATTTTTACGATCTCCCAGTTCAACACATGTGCAGACCTGCTAGTGCCTCAACCCCCTTCGTGTGTATATGCAAGCAGAAGATCAAATACGCACGTTAAAGATCCTGTAATCCATGTCAGCGTTCGGTGGGTTATGGAAACAAGAACATTCCCAGCATGCACACCCCCGAAAGCGGAGTATGGCTGCCTATATGGCGGGGTAAAAACGGTCATACACGTAAAAGCCCACTCGTGTGCATACGAGTCAACGTGGGAGTTGCAGCCCACGAACGCAGAAGAAGAAGAAGAATCAAACGAGTCGGTCAGACCTTTGGGGAATACTGCATACACTTCGTGTTTCTTGGCGTGAATGTGGCTTTGTGTTGCTGCAACTTTTTCGTCGTGTGTGATCTGTATAATTTCTGTTGTGTGATTTTTTAATTTCATTTTTATTTCATTTATTTATTTATTTTTATATATAAATTTGGAATGGAAATCACAATAGATATCGTTGGTGCTTCACCTTCTTGCATGAAATAGGCATCTAATCCGTACCTCAAACCTTTGCCTTGCCCGTTTATTTGATCAGTTATCTATCTCTTTTTTTTTATGTATGATAGTCGTGTACGACTATGACCATCAGAACAGCAGAGGAGGCAACTGCTGCCCCGACTATCTGGGCTAGACACTGATTTGATTGTAGCGGAGAGCGTCCTGCCCAAGTTACATCCCCACTCTCTCGGCCAAAAGGGCTTCAGGACAGTCGGCCTTGGTATGGTCTCCAAAGGCCAAATAGCCCCCAAGGCTGCAACATTAATTAAAAGGCAGTGCAGTCTTGCCCCCTAAAGTCATAGACCTTCACAAAAGACCAAGCTGTAAATGAATTCCCATTGCAGTAGAGAATCCACTGCTGATACAGCTCTCACTTTGATGTCAGGTTGTCTGTGGGCATGTTCGAACTGAATGGTCGGATAATGGTGAATAAACTAATAAAACATATTAAAGAATTTACCGAGATGCTGTGACTAGTTTGCAACAAGCGACATAGCATCACCATTCACATTGGGTTCAGGTGCATTAAGATTTCTTTTACAGCATTTGAATATTTTTCGGCTTTCCAAGAATCCCCAGCTGAATCCAAATTTGAATGGTTAACAGCCCTCAATAAGTGAGGGATATGTATAAGTAGGTTTTGCATTGCCTGTAGGTCCAGTTTGTCTGAGGGCTTATGTCACAGAACACAGTCTATGTCCCCATATGCAATATTGATTGATATAGCAGTTGGTAAAGTGTATATTATAGTGGAACTTCTATGATATCGATGCAAGAGAAAATAAAACCTGACCAATGGAAAAAAAATATCA
>NC_134880.1:18344852-18374852 GCF_041734735.1 Babylonia areolata | reverse complement strand
AATATTTGGTGAGGTTTATGTCGTATAGTACACTTTGCTTTTCATTCATTCTCCATATGATTATTTCACGCTGTATGCTTACTGAGTGTGTGTCAACGTATGTGTGTCTTCGATAATGAGAGCTACTCACTGTCTCAATCACTGAATCAGTCAATGTGACTCACAGTCACAGCCACAAGATGCCAAGTGGGGTTGTTGTTTTTTGGTTTTGATTTATATATATATATATATATATATATATATATATATATATATATATATATATATAATTGCAATTTCAGATACATAGGGATTGTCTGTTTTAGAAAATGCCCTGAGGCTAGGTGGCCAATTTGCATCCCGTCATGGATAGTTTTCTTTGTGTTAAGATTATAATAAGTATTGATAATTCAGTCATGTACATGCCCTACGCATTAAATTAGCATTTATGAATATCCAGTTTCACACATTAAAAGTCACATATTGTCCTGCTGGTATTTTATGAATCTGCAGGTGATTTTTGAAGTGGTTTGTTTATTGCATAACTCCACTTTTTTTAACACACACACACTCCAATGATGCACACACATATGCACAACAAGTTTCCTGGGTTTAATCCACGGCACACCTGGTGAGATAAGTGCGGAGATTTTTCTGATCTCCGAGGTCAACATACGTGCAGACCTGCTTGTGTCAGAACCCCCATTGTGTGTATATACACACGCAGAAGATCAAATATGCACGTTAAAGCTCCTGCAATACATGTTAGTGTTCGGTGGGTTTTGGAAACAAGAGCAAACCCCTAAGTTGAGTATGGCTGCATACGTGGCAGGGTAAATAAACAAAATGGTCATACACTTAGAATGTTGTGTGAGTGTGTATGTGTGTGTGTGTGTTTGACTGAAACCTGGCTGAATGTTTGCAGTGTGGTTTTCATGGACAACACCATCATACAGGAAATGCCTGCTTCTCACCAGCCAACAGGAAATAATATGATCTGATGACTTTCTTTGGTTGTGAAACATAGTGATACACAATGTAATAGTTTTCCTTGTCTGTGCTGCATACATTTTCCTTGTGTTTTTTTCATTCAGCAGAGGTTGCTTATTGGTTGGTTGGTTGTGTTAGTGTTAACTTAATCAACACTTTTTGTTTGTTGGTTGTTGTTTTTTTTATGCTAAGTATGATTATGTGATCACAGTTTGGCTGGTTGGTGGTTGGTAAGATGTGTTTGTGTAAACTTTATCAACACATTTTTTTTGTTTCTTTGTTGTTGTCATATTTTAATGTTAAGTAGGTAAGTTTGATTCTGTGTTCGATTCCACAGTTCATTTTTGTAGTTCCTTTAGTAGTTTTATTTACACTTTCTTCTTTCTTTCTTTTCTTTCAGAAAAAAAAGCGTTGAATATACAGTAATCAAGTCAATCAAAAAAAAATATTTGAAAAATCATTTTTTAAAGTTTGTGGGTTTTTTTTTTGGTTTTTTGTTTTTAATGTTTGTTTTTTTTTAGACATGTATGTCCATATGTGTGTGTGCGTGTATGTGTGTGTCTGTTTCAAAACGTGTATTGCTTTTGGTTGTTGCAGTTTGCCTTTATATTTGCAGCACCCATCAGTCGCTGTTAGTCTTGCAACAGAGGGAAGAAGTTTGATCAGGCCCTGACTGATGTCTACACCTGTTTGACATTCTGCCGCTACAGGAGGGTCCTTCCAGTTGGTTCCAGTAGTCATCACTGGTGTTTAGTGGTACTCTGAATACCACGAGTGATAGTGATAGACCTGATACCATGGGGGAAATTTCCAGCTCAGCGGAATATCAGAGTTTCAGGAGCACAATCCCTTTGAAGAAGGTTAAGTGATGTTTCACAGTCGTTTTTGTTGTTGTTGTTGTTTTCTTTCTTTTTTTTACTTGAGGTTATTGTAAGAATTTTGAAAAATGCGTTCAGTGTTAATATTTATACTAAGTATTGCACAGGATTCTTGTGTATACATGTATATATATATATACACACATGTATACATATATATATATATGTGTGTGTTCTTAATTATGAAGGTTACAAACACTTCTTTTTCTACATTTGTAAAACTCTCATGATATTGAACATGCATGTATCATATGTCGGGTAAAAAAAAAAAAATTACAGTTGAAAATGTGAAAAATAGTTTTCTGATCAGATAAAAGAAAAAAAATCACTGCAGGGTTCAGTTACACTTTTTGGTCTCTTGTCAAGTTTTGGTTTACCTTTCCTGTTGAGAGCATTATTTAGGCATTTTTGTTGGGTGGGAGTGGGGTGAGGGTGGGGTTATCCTCCATGACTTTTTTAGGCTTGTCCTCTATGGAGATCCAAAACATCCACATCAAAAATTCTTCGTGTGTTCATGCACACAGAAGATCAAATATGCCTACATGTCAAAGATCCTGCAATCCATGTCAGTGTTCAGTGGGTTATGGAAACAAAAACATACCCAGCATACACACCTGCTGCCAGCATGGTGGGGTAAATAAACAGAATGGTCATACACATAAAATGGTACATGTCTGACTGAGTGTGTATGTTGTATGTGTGCCTGAAATCTGATTGAATGACGCAGGAAACGAATGATGAGTGTCCAATGGCTGTCAGTTGGCTCTACCCAAATGAGCAGCCTGTTGTGCAAATGACCCCATGTTTGTAAAGTGCTATGAGCTTGGGTCTCTGATGGAGGATAGGCGCTATATATATATATATATATATATATATATATATATATATATATATATATATATATATATATATATATATATATCCATATCATTCATCATCATTCATTACTAATCTTGCTTTGTACAGCAGTTTGCAGAATGGTGGTTGAGAAAGATGGTTGACTTGTTGGTGTTGCATGATGTCAGGTTGTGGTGGACGATGACAACAGCAAGGAATGGACGATGTACGAGGCTGGACCCAGATCTGTCAGGTGTCCACTGGTGTGTTTTCCTCCAGCCAGTGGGACTGCTGATGTTTTCTTCAAGCAGATCCTCGGACTGTCTTCTGCAGGCTACAGAGTTATTGCGGTCAGTTTTATATATGTATTGTTTGTGTGTGTCTGAGTCTGTGTTTGTCACTTTGTGTATGCATAAATTGTGTTTGCATCCCATATGTGTATATTTGTGTGTGTTGTGTGAGAATATATGTGTGTATATGATTCTGTGTGTTTGTGAATCCACATGTGCAATCATTCAGTGTGTTCTGTGAATTCACAGTCATTCTGTTACTGTTAGTGAATTCACACAGTAATTATGATTTGATAACTGATTACGTTTTCTTTTGTGTAATAAACCACATGCTAAAACTAAGACTAGAGGCAAGCTCTGTGCACTCTAAACCACTACCAATGATAATCATATGCAACAAGAAGGAAGAATTAAAAAATGAATCCACAATTGTTGAGGTCTGGCACTGAGTGATGTAGTGATGTGAATAGCTGTTCTAGTGGCTTAATTTTCTGTTTAGTTAGGAAGAAATGATACATATACATTATGAAGCCAGTGTTGTATCCATCAGTGCAAGTTGTCTTGGAAAGTAGAGCTGTCTGAAAAGCTAAAGCTTCAGAATGAATTGAAAATTATTTGATGCTGGCAAAACATTTTGGTTGTTTCTGCAGTCTATTTCACATACTCACAGCTGTGGAGCAGAAATTATTTTCTCCCCTAGTGGCTGATAAGCTGTCTTTGCAAAGTGCAAACTACTGTGTCACTGATTTGCTTATAAAGTTATATGTGTGTGTGTGTGTGGTTTATTGTGACAGTTGGAGTACCCAGTGTACTGGACAATGCGAGAGTTTTGTGATGGGTTCAGCAAGTTGCTGAACCACCTTCAGCTGGACAAGGTTCACATCTTCGGCACGTCGCTGGGTGGGTTCCTGGCACAGAAGTTTGCAGAGTCGTCTTCCCGATCTCCTCGTGTCGCCTCGCTCATTCTCTGCAACACCTTCTATGACACCACCATTTTCCAGCAGACAAACTCTGCTCCTACGTAAGTATTTAACTCTTTCACCACAATAGGTGACTTTAATCAGTGAGACAGTTCACTGCCATAGGTGACTGTAGCGGACGTTACGGGGTCATGTTAAACAGACAGTTTTCCATATAGTAGCAAAGTTTGACAGCTGCAGCCAGCTTTTCTGTACAGTAGGAAATTGACTTACCTTCCCACCTTGGCTGAGTTTGGAAGTAAACAAGTCCACTGCATTGTTTTAACTGAATTGTGTGACTTACGGCATCGAGTCTAAAACATTTGGCACTGAGACATTGTTTTGACATGAACTGAATCGTGTGACTTCAAGCCTGAATTATTTGGTGCTGGGGAGTGATTTTCATACAGAAACTTGGTGGGTTTTTGTGTGTGTTTTTTTAATTGATAGATGGAAAAAAAAGTTAAAGTTAAAAACAAAAGGTGGACAGAAAGCAGATTTCTGGGTTTTCTTTTCTTGTATTTTATACTTGTAAAATCCAGTAGATGTTAGAAGTTGTTTTTAATTATCAGTCTTCACTGTTAGATGAATATGTTTGGCAGTGACACAAGTGAATCGCTTATGAACAGATGTTAGTTGTTGTTTTTTTATTATTGTTTCATTTTCAGACATCTCTAAGTCTTCACTGTTAGATGAATATGTTTGGCAGTGACAAGTGAATCGCCTATGAACAGATGTTAGTTTTGTTTAATTATTGTTTCATTTTCAAGACATCTGTAACAACAGACCATGTATGCCTGAACAGTATTAGGAAAAAGGAAAAGCAACAAATGTAACACTTTACAAGTGGTTTGTCCCCTCTACACCCCCCCCCCCCCCCCCCCCCCCCCCCCCCCCCCTCTTTTTTCTTCTACCACTGTGCTGCTGAATGGTACAGAGCTCTTTGTCCTGCATTGTACTTTCTCTTCTTCTGAATTTCGTGTGTTGATGTACTGATTTTTCCCTTCTGCATATCATTATCCTTTGATGGCGATGTTGGAATCGGCCTAAAGTACCGAACAGATGGCAAGTTGTTTAACCTCAGAAGGCTTCAAGCAAAAACGAAGGTCATGACAGACATCATCAGAGACTTTTTGTTTGCTGATGATTGTGCCCTCAACGCTGGATCTGAAGCTGACAAGCAACTCAGCGTCGACAAGTTTGCCACTGCCAGCAGGAACTTCGGCCTTACCATCAGCACAAGGAAAACTGAAGTTCTCCATCAGCCAGCCCCAGGGAAACCCTACGTTGAGCCCAACATCACAGTCAACGGTCAGAGACTCAGTGCGGTGGAGCGGTTAACATACCTTGGCAGCACACTGTCACGAAATGCAACCATCGACGATGAAGTGAACGTCAGGATTGCAAGAGCAAGCGCAACTTTTGGCAGACTCCGTGCAAATGTCTGGAACAGAAGAGGCCAAGCTAAAGGTCTACAGAGCAGTAGTTCTCCCCACACTACTGTATGCCTGCGAAACTTGGACAGTGTACCAACGACATGCCAAGAAGCTGAACCACTTCCACACAACATGCCTCAGGAAGCTACTGAACATCAAGTGGCAAGACAGGACCCCAGACACAGAGGTGCTCGCAAAAGCCACCCTTCCCAGCATCTTCACCATCCTGATGCAGTCCCAGCCTCGCTGGGCTGGACACTTGGCGCGCATGCCAGACCATCGGCTGCCCAAAAGGCTCTTCTATGGCGAGCTGCAACAAGGGAAGAGATCACACGGAGGTCAGAAGAAGCGCTTCAGAGATACTCTGAAAGTCTCTCTTAAAGCGTTTGATATCAACCCTGACTCCTGGGAGGAATCTGCAGTGGACCGTGACAAATGGCGCGCTGCTGTGCACAAAGGCGCCAAGTTGTGCGAGGCCAACAGGACTGCTGCAGCTGTTCAGAAGAGGCAGGCCAGAAAGTCATGGGCAAACAAGCTCCCTGACAATGATATGCCTGTCTTTGTCTGCCCCAACTGTCAGCAAACATTTCGTGTGCAGATTGGACTATTCAGCCATCTGCGCATTCACAGATAGATTCATGAGCATCCTCCCCCCCACCCCACCACCACCCTCCCCCCATCCCCCAGCTGGATGACAACGATGGTCATCATCGATCTCTCGATGGACATACCACCACCATCCTTTGCTTGTAGGTTGTGCCTGGAATACTTATTATAAAATCACCTTGTTGTGAATAGACAATGAACCAATGAGGAGAAGAAGAATTTTATGAAGTTGTAATGATGGTAGTGTTTCTACAGGTTCTGGATGATGCCAGCACTTTTCCTGAAAAAGATGGTCATGGGAAACTTTGACAAAGGACTCGTGGATCCTGAAATTGCTGATTCTATCGATTTTCTGGTGGAACGGGTAGGAAAATGTGTCTTGTTTCATTTATTTGTTTATGTCATCAGTTGGAATATTTAGAAAATGTTAAATCAAAAAATTTAAACGTGGTGGCCTTAATTGTTGTTTTTTTCTGTAATGTCAGTACTTTCATTCGTTGTGGACTGAAAAGATGAGGGGAATTGAAGCTTGTTATGACTACACAACTTGAATGCTGTCCATTTCAGGCTTACTCTCCGTTAATATCTGAATGTTTCTACGTGTGCAAATGAAACTTCAGTAGTTTAGGTAATGAGAAAATTGCTAGATGACAAACAAAACAAAACAAAGCAAAAAATTCCATTGCATACAGTAACTTTTAGCAGAAAGTGTTCGAAGGATAAATGTTTCTTGACATAGTTTTATGTTATGTGTGAACTTTGTCCTATTGGTTTGAATGTGATTTCTGTTTGTTAAATTCATTCATTATTTTTGCCCATGCGTGAAAAAAAAACACACCCTGAAAAGATTTAATAATGATCTTGGGAAAAATGTACACATCTTGGATTGACAGGAGAAATATAAAATTTTGGCAAAGCAACATGCAAGGCGGAATCCGTCAAATTTTATGTCTGCATATCCACCTCATTCTGTAATTTTGATGTGCCATGCTCTTCATTTGACTGGGGTTTTTTTGTTTTGTTTTTCTGATTCTTTGTATGAATGTGCATATGATTTTCTTTTTCTTTTTTTTTTCTTTTTTTTTTTCTCCTTTGTTAGTTGGACAGCCTGTCACAGCAAGAACTTGCATCACGACTAACGCTGAACTGTATGAGCTGCTATGTGGAGCCACAGAAACTTCGCGACATCGACATCACCATCATGGATGTGAGTGGATCTCTCATCTCTGGTGAACTGTGATTATTATCAACAACCCTCTAACTCTGGCTTTTGTCAACAGTGATTTGTTTCTTAAAGGACGTTGATCTCATACTGTTTCTCACTATAACTGATATGCACATATAATGCAGCAGTTAACAGATGGCATTGTGTGGTGCACAGTTGCTGATGTATATTTTTTATATATTTTTTCCATGGCATGCATGATTTTTTTTTTTTTACTTATGTGTTTGTGGTATGTTGTGTTTTTAATCCCCTTGATGGTTTTGCACCATAGCAGAAACTCAGCAAGGGATATGATTTATCAGTCAAATTCTGATAAATACTGATGACAGTCACTAATATATTGTGTTTTCACTGGAGAAACCGTCCCCATAATTCAGTTTTCATTTAGAATCATTTGCACTTGAAAATCATTAAAAATGTGAAATACTCGCATTACAATTCATCAAATTAATTCATGAAAAGAGTACCCTCTTCCGTATACTGTTGTTCTGCCACTGTTTTTCTGGGCTGGATGTTGTTCTTAGTGCAGCTGTTGGAATAGATTTAATATAAAAATAAAGAAAAAAGAAAGGAATATTGCCTGATTCAAACATCTTTCTTTATTGTCTGCTTCCAATTGCCACAACTGCTGTCGCATAAAAACTGAGTAGTAAGAGCATTACAGGGTTCATCCCTGGCAGTAAGTGGTTGGTGAAGGGTGGAGATTTTTGTGATCTGCCAGGACAACATATGAACAGGCCAGCTAGTGCCTGAACCCCCTTTGTTTGTGTCCAAGTGAGGAAGATTGAATACACACATGTGTGTCTGTTGGGTAATGGAAACACAGAAACTCTTAGCATGTACCAACCTTGATATGGTGATGTTGGTCTTGTCAGAAAGAGGAGGACACCTTGGAAATGACAGCAATTTTTATGGCTGATTGATATTCAGTTTTTAGTTTTTGACAATAAGTTTGTATTAACTTTCTTCTTTTTTTCTTTTTTTTTGGTCCTGTGCCTGTTTTGGAGTGAAAACTGAAAAGGGAAGATGCTTTTGATTACCAGATAAAGAAAAAGTGAACACAAATTACCATTGCTTACAAATACACAAAGAGACTGCTGTGAACTTTGTGCATACGATTTGACAGTGAATATAGAATAACCAAATTTAGATTGGTTCATCAAAATGTGGTTGTGCAAGTGTGGTTTTATCTGTTAAGGCATTTTTGTCATGTGTGGCTTAGGTTGTGTGACTGTTGTGTATCTTTTATGTAAAATGTTTGGAGCTTGTTTCAGAGGATTTTTCTGCATGAGTTTTGTATTACTGTCATTACTGGTTGCATGACACCAAAAACAATTTTAACAGATGACACCAGATTCAAAGAAAAAGATTGTAATTACCGGATGACACCAGATTCAAAGAAAATATTTTAACTGACAACATAAGATTGAAGGAAATGGTTTTAACTGATGACACCAGATTCAAAGAAACTATTTGAACCAGATTCAAAGAGACAGTTTTTACTGATGACACCAGTTTCAAAGAAACAATTTTAACTGTAACACCAGATTCAAGGGAACAGTTTTGACTGATGACAAGATTTTATCTGTGACACTAGATTCAATGAAATGATTTTGACAGATGGCACTAGATTCAAAGTAAAGATTTTGACTATGACCCCAGATTCAAAGAAACAGTTTTAATTGACATTTAATTGTGTTTTGGTGCCAGGTGTTTGACGACTGCGCGTTGTCTGGCACTGTGAGGGAGGAGATGTACAAGTGTTACCCAGATGCCAGAAGAGCACATCTCAAGTCAGGGGGCAACTTTCCCTATCTGAGTCGCTGTGTGGATGTCAATTTGTTTCTGCAGGTATGCTCTTTCAGTTTCTCAGTCTCTGAATGCTCCCTCTTTCTGTCATACTGTGCCATTGTCTTACACTGGTCTTTCTGTCCCTGTGATGTCTACCCTTTCCTCCTCCTCTCTCTCTCTCTCTCCTTTGTCTATTTCTCTAAATTCTGACCATGTTGTTTTGTGGAGTGTTTAGCTGTTTTAAGAATTGGCTAAGAGGTCCCTTAATGAAAGAAGCTATGTTTTATGAGTGACTGCATTGTGATGGCTTACGTTCATCTTCAGGGAAACGGTGCATCTTTGAAGAGCAGACATGTGTGACCTACATTTCTCCACATTGACTACAAAACCCTGTGAACCTGATTAAACTGATTCATGTTTTTTACATCCTAAGGTTCACTTGAGGCGGTTTGACATGGGCCCCCACCAGGCTCGAGAAATTGCAGACAGCGAACGGTCTATCCTGTCATCCTAGAAATACATTCCCAGTGCAGGAGAGAGAAAATGGCAGTGAAGGCAATGGCCGGTGAGACAGCTTTCTTCCCACAGGGTACACGCCTGTAATGTATCATTTCTCTTCAATGGCAGAGTCATATGCACAGACTATGCAAGCTGTATGATCATATGACAGGATTACCCTGTGTGATGTTGGGTGTGTGAATGATGTATCATATTGGGAGACCTCCATTGCTTACATAATGGTACATATTTTGAATATTGGGAGGAAACCATTAGGTGTTTTGACATTGGAAAATGTGAGTGATTTGTGTCAGATTTTGGATCAGTTTTTTTCTTTTCTTTTTTTTTTTCTTTTTTTTTTATCACAATAGATTTCTCTGTGTGAAATTCGGGCTGCTCTCCCCAGGGACAGTGCGTCACTACACTACAGCGCCACCCATTTTTTTGTATTTTTTCCTGTGTGCAGTTTTATTTGTTTTTCCTATTGAAGTGGATTTTTCTACAGAATTTTGCCAGGAACAAGCCTTTTGTTGCCGTTGTTTTTTTAACGTGCGCTAAGTGCATGCTGCACACGGGACCTCAGTTTATCGTCTCATCCGAATGACTAGCGTCCAGACCACCACTCAAGGTCTAGTGGAGGTAGAGAAAATATCGGCGGCTGAGCCGTGACTTGAACCAGTGCGCTCAGATTATCTCGCTTCCTAGGCGGACGCGTTACCTCTAGGCCATCACTCCACTTAAAACGTGTGCAGTGTGGAATGTGATTGTGTCATGTGTTTGCAATAATTTGTAATTACCCATCGGTTCATTTCTGAAGAGTAGTCTATTTTTGCACATTTTCTGTCAGATACTCATGTAATTGTCATGTATAAAGGGTGCCATCATGCAGACATTCGTTCACGCCCATGTGGGCAAGTGCTTGCGTACCTATGCACGAGAGCAAATGCAGCATCTGTGTGTTTTTTATTCTTTTGCTGGTGTTCCTATCTGAGATATCCAATGATCCATGCCTGTTCTTTTGAAGGTCATCTAATTGCACTTTTTATCTGATAGCTTGCCTGTTTTGTTAACTTTACTCATTGGCTTTTCTTTTCTTTCCTTTTTTTTTTTTTTTTTCCATTTTGTTGAGATAAGAGAAAACCTAGAATTTTGTTGTTGTTTTTTTTTATCCATATTTTGTTGCCAGGAAAGAGTGGCTGAATGAATAAGTTTTATGCAGTTGCCACTAATCATCTAAATTTATAAATTATCTCTTCAAAATGTTTTAATTAATGTCCGATAGTCATGATGCTGTGTACGCAAGTGATTGTTCTGCAGTCCTAAACATTGTATTAGGTGACTGTTCTGCAGTTCCAAATGTTATATTCATTTTGATAATGACTGACTGAGATTTGACACAGAATATATGCCATAGGAATGGTATATACCAATCAAAACTATGAGAATTGCATGTGATTCTGATGTATGAATTTAGATTTTTTTTTTTTTTTTTTTTTCAAAGATTGATATTTCAATATTGCAGCTGTCATTGCATAGTAAAATGTATGTAGATTGTTATGAAAAGCTTCCAGTTGATGTTTTTTTTGTTGTTGTTTTACAATGCATGGCTAAGTAATGTAATAGGTGTATGTGACAGAGAAATGAAGAAATATGGTTGAGTGATTGAATGGAGTATCCAGGTGTGTGTTAAAAAGGTGTGTTGCCAGTTTTGAGATTTCAGTGTGAATCCCCAGTTGTTGAAAAAATAAGTGACACTTCCCTGCTTGACAGAGAAGTTAAACACGTTGCTTGAGTCACTGTCATGTATTTTGATGTCACAGGTACTTTATTTTCCCTAGAATCATTTGTGTCTTTGCTTTACATCAGTTTTTGACTGATGTCATGTACAATATACTGACTGTGATCTATTCAGTCTTAAAAAAAGAACCTTCATGGCTCACATGTAATTTCTGCTGATTTGAATTACAAGAATGAAACTGAAAACGCTGGTTAGGGTGGGCAGACTAGTACTTACATATATATATAGAGAGAAATATATATAGACCTACTGATCCAAATCATACTTTTGCTCACCATTGAAACAAGTGCTTGTCAAGCCAAAAGCTGTGTGCTTGAAACCAAATAGTTCCATGCAGCTAAAGCAGCCCACATCAATCAGCATTTCATTGTGTAAAGCTCATAAAACAGATGTATCAAAATTTCAAACTTTTCATGTCTTCAGCACAACTTTTCTGTTTCAGTAAATCACTACAAAACTACCCAGCGCATTTTCCAGTGTTATACACACAATATGAACTCTAGACAAGTTCAGTATATTCTTCAAAATTATGATTGGCGGATTGGACGTCTTCTTCCACTTGAATCAGTTTTGCAAGAAAGTTTCAGACTTGCGGTGTCTTTATTACGGCTTTACAGCCTCCATACAATCATAACAAACACTCCACATGAAAACTGACTTCTGTCATCAACTATTTTAGGGATTTTTTTGTTTGTTTGTTTTTCTGTTTTCATCATTGGAATTACTACTTTCCATGTAGTCTTTAACTGATGGTATGAAGTTAGTAAACATGCTTACTGTAAACTGTGCATCAGGGGAGAGAAAACTGTAACAGAAAGCACAGGTCAGTGAAACAATGTGCACAGTGCAAACATACATAAAGAAAACATGAAACTTTTGATATCCATCAATGAGCATATGCACTTGCACACACGCACATATGCACACACACACACACACACACACAAACACAAGCACACACACATGGCTTTGTATAAATGCATTATCATCTGTTAGTGCCAGGGGAACATGGGTTAGGTGCTACAGGACATTGCAGGCTTGTTTAGCAAGTTTCCCTGTGGCTAGGCTTGTATTCCTGAATGTAGGTTTCCGGTTTTCATACAATGACTTGGTCTGTTCACCCATGTTGGTGCCCAGTTTTTAAACATTGACAAGGCCTGTGTTCCCTGATGTTACGTCCAGATGGGCATTGTTAATACCAAGAAACATCTGTGCTGATGAGTGCAAAAACAAAACAAAACGGCAGTTCAGTTTGCAGTTTCAAAATTTGATGTCATCGTAAAACTGATTTTAAAAAAAAAGAAAAAAAAAGAAGGCTATTCATTTTTGCAGTAAAAAAGAAAAAAAAAAAGTTGGCGTTTTTTAAGATGGCAGCTCAATTTGCTGCATGACCCAGAGATACTAGCCATGCCGATCCACACTCAGCGCCTTAAAATACTTTGCTAAAATGTTTACTTTGCTGAGGAATAGTACGGTGGCAAATACAAGAAGTATTACCTCAGTGAATCACTGGGGTTTTTTTGTCAAGTATTTGCTAGTTTCCTTTATGGTCACAAATGAAACACTGTTCAGTAAATGGTTTCTAGAATGGGTGACTGATCTAAAGAAGTCACTATAGGCAAGATCAGCCATTTGTATTCAGAGGGAAAGAAAATATCAAGAATGGTCAGTCTGAAAATGTAATCTGTTTTCATTTTGACGTCAAGGCTTTCTTCACATTTGAAAATTTATCCTCACGTCATCTGTGTTTCTGACTTAGAAGATTATGTACACATTCTGCTTACTTTGTCTTGGTTACCTTTGAATATAAATGAAACAGTGCAGAGAAAGCTTGGAAAAAAAAAATATATATATATATATAAAGAGTTCTTAGAAATGGATTTTGGGGATGGCACCTGAGTATACATGCTGTAGCTTTCTTAAATGTACAGTATCTAAATTTCATGTCGGTAGTTTGAGTAATATGCTTGTTCATTCAAAAGCGGACCAAAGGGATTGGGCAGGTCAGATCTGGGCTTTCCATAAGTTGTTTCCCTTGGCCTGTGTGATTGTGGATGAAGCACATTGTCATGGGATAAAAGTACACCGACAATGTTCGGCAAAGTAGTGCTTTAGTGAGGGAGAACATGTTCATGTTTTATTTGTTTTTATTGCAATTAATTCATTTTGGGAACATTTCCATGCTCGTGTCTTGTATTTTAATGCTAATTCATTCATTGTGTAACATCTCCATGACTTGCATGTGTTTTTTGTCACATTACCCATGGCAGTTTGTTTTCATTCATACTGCAGTTTTCTATCTTGATCACATGAGATGCTGTGTTGCTGCGTTTTCAGGGAGCAGTGGGGAAAATAAACAGAATGCTGATAGATGTGCATTGTCTTCATTGTAAATAAAATTTTGAAAAAATATCACTTGGTGGAGGAATGGCTGATTCACAAAGTTGGCCATCCCTGCTCGTTTTAAAAAAAAACAATTTGATAAATAACACAAGACAGACAATTGAACAAACAAAACCACAAGACATGAACTTTTGAAAAAATTGCATTCAGTCATTTACAATGACAAAAATCATTACAGGTTTACAGACAGAAGAAAGGTGACTTGGAAGTGCACCAGCTTGAAAACGCATGCATGTGTTTGGAACTGTTCTCATCCCACTTTCTCGCGTGTGCGTATGCATGCACACACACACACCACACCATACCACACAAATGTGTTCGTTTTCATGCTGTCAAACTCTCCACTTGCATCTTTTTCCTGTTTCCCTTCCTTTTCCAAACATTGTTAACGATAACGTCTTACGCTGCTGGTCAGGCACCTGCTTGGCAGATGTGGTGTAGCGTATATGGATTTGTCCGAACGCAGTGACGCCTCCTTGAGCTACTGAAACTGAAACTGTTAACGATTGCTACAGTGTGGGTAGGAGCTGGCACTATCAGAACTAATGACCCCCCCCCCCCCACACACACACACACACCACATAACACACACAGAGACACACATGATTCAAAATTCAATGCCTCGTGACATGGATTTTGTTCTGGTGGATTACAAAATCATAACTGATCAACATAAACTTGAGGAATGTAGCAAAGAATTATAATCACTTATGATATTTTACCTTGGGATTGTTCAGGTTACATTGCAGGGGTTTAAAAATTTACTCCAACTACTCGAAATTTTCTTCCTTTGAAGAAAATTAACTGCACAACATTAATACTGAATTCAAGAAGTATTTTTTGTGCAATGATTCTTTCTTGTGTCCAGAATGGTGTACGCACAACAGTGCAATGTGGTAACAATTTGAAGTGTCAGTACTCTAATGCACAGTCAAAACGAAAGGAAAAATTGGACCACTGTCTTTTTTTTTTTTTATCAAGGCTTTTTCACAGGGTGTTGCAACAGTCCTGCGAGCGACAGTCCAATTTTCTTTTTTAATTTTCTGATGTGCCAATGTCAAAACTTCTCTCTCTCTCTCTCTCTCCCCCTCGCTCTCTCTCTCTTAGAGACAAATAAACGATTAAATAAAGCAAACATTGCGTGCTCATTACATCAAGATTTGGCAAGTTGAACTTCATCAAAACAAATTATTCTCAAACTGCATGACAATTCAGATTTTGAATTTGAAAAAGAATTAATAATTCTTCTGATTAATTTTATGATGTGAATAATGAAATATAGGACTCTTACTAATCATGGACATAATTGGTGCTACAGACAGGACGCATACATGTTGAAGGTAACCAGATTTGTGAAAATCATTTGAATCTTTAACCATAATCGGCTAAATTCCCATACACATTGTCTCAGTTAATGTAGTTTGTGTTTGTATTTTTTGCGTGTTTTCTTGACTTTTTTTTTTTTTTTTTTTTATCTAACATCATCTCTGTATAAAAAGATATATATATATATATATATATATATATATAAGCTACTTAGAGACCTAACCGTCCATCACTGCATTTACGTCGCCATGGCCTGTTTACCTTTTCGTTCTCTTCATTTCGTTTTCTGGGTGTTCCCCGGTGAGAATCAGTCTGCAAGATATAAAAGATCAAGAAGCGGAGGTGGTGAATTGCTTTTTCTTTTCAAAACAAGGCCACACAGCCACCATGCCACTTCAAGACGGAAAGACAGTGCCCTCATACTGGAATGTCAATCACTGCCCATCAAAGGTATTTGAGGCATTGTGCACACACCGTCCCCGCAGTGGAAACCGGTAACGTTAGTATGTCTGTGCATTACCGTGATGTCTTAGCAGGTTTTGTTCTTTATTTGTTCTTTGGAGGGGGGGAGGAGGGAGGGGGATGAAATAATTTGATCAAAATCAATGCATTAATCTACGTTAAGCTCCAGAGCCTCCTTCTTTTCCTCCTCTTCTCGCCATTTTCAACACACACACACATATGCATATATATATATATGTGTGTGTGTGTATGCATGTGTGTGTGTATTATATATATATATATATATATATATATATAAAGCAAACTGTACTCATATAAACAATGTATACATACATACAAGCATACATTCAAACATAAATAAAATTATATACATAGCCACCCACTCACCACACACGCGCACACACACACACATATAGGCTTACAGACCCACCCCCTCACCACACACACACACACACACACACCAATTAACCTGAGACTCCAGCTGCGAATATCTGACTTTTAAATGCACCCTTCTATGTGTCACAAGACAGAACAGAGGTCATATGGAATACATAGCATTTCCTGTGTCCAGTGACCAAATCGGATCCGTATATTTATAAGCCTTTTCAAGCTTCCAATGGCTACATCTGATCCGTAGATTATCTTTCTGTTATTTCCTACATTTCCTCCCAGGCTCACCCTATGGAATTCTCTGAAGGTCGGACTTGAGCATTAGCATCACTTATGAGACAGCTGGCGTGTTTGTTTTGGGTGGGTTTTTTTAGGGGGTGGGGGGGGGGGGGGGGGTCATCTTTGCAACTGGGTTGTGCGTGGTTCATGACTTAGCTCATGTGGGTACTGATCAACTTTCTTTCAGTGACTACAGTTTCAGTTTCAGTAGCTCAAGGAGGCGTCACTGCGTTCGGACAAATCCATATACGCTACACCACATCTGCCAAACAGATGCCTGACCAACAGCGTAACCCAACGCGCTTAGTCAGGCCTTGAGGGGGGAAAAAAAGGTGAATAGATAATAGATAAGCTTACACAAATAAATAAATAAATAATAATTATAATGTAAAAAAAAAAAAAGTGAATAAATAATAGATAAGCTTACACAAATAAATAAATAAATAATTATAAAAAAGGTAGTAGTAATAATAATAATAATAATAATAACAATAATAAATAAATAAGATAACAATGATGATAAATAAGTGACTACATACTGTAAATAATCCGCTCTTCAGTGTCCTTGGCAGCACAGGATGTTCAGTTTCGTGGTCTCCGTTGCACGAGTAAGGAAACGTGTTCATCAACAATGGTGTAACATCCCTATTTGTTCCTTCATTGATTTTGATCAAATTATTGCACCTTGTCAAGTGTCAATTTCAGGATCAATATCTTCAGTTAGCGCGATGACCTCGGTTGAAGCTTACTGTAAAATATGCATCTAATGCGTCGTGCTGTGTCTCTGGGGTAAACCATTGTACGGGCGACTATCCCTTGCATCCCTTGTCCTTCACAGGACACTTCAACCGGGCTTCCTACACTCTATTTTGTGATCTGGGGAATTTTTCATCGATTTTCAGTGGTACCTTTATCTTTTAAAAGATACATGTTTGGGGGGAAAACATTATGTTACATGATCTCGAGATGACGTGTGTTGTTTTTTGTTTTTTTTTTTTTCCTTTTTTTTTTTTTTTTTTTCTTTTTTTTCGTCATTCTTATGATGGAATTTCGTCTCGTAGAAGACAGCCCTTAGTTGACAGTGACAACGCCTACGAAACAAGTACATTAATTTTGAAGTATCGTCAGTCATCATTTGTGCCCGATTTTGTAAATACAGAAAATCAGTTTCATGTTATCATAAAGGACTCCGAAAACAATTCTTTAACACTAAAACATTAAATCTGCACTGTCATACGAAAACGATTGTTTCAGCTGTTGGTGAAGTTACATCCATTTCGAAATTAAAGTGTGGTAGTTTTTGTTGTGTCGAAAGTTCTTAACTTGTTATTAGAATTATCTGCCTTGACGCTCAAGGAATATAGAGGGCGTGAAAAATAACAACAACGGTCAGGGCCACAACAGCTGACAGTCTACTTTCTGTTTGTTTATTTCTTTTCAGTTTTTAAATATTCTTCGTTACACACGAGATGTGTTAAGCTTATTATTTGTCCGAGCGACAACACAACAAAATGGCGGCGAGGATGAGATTCATCTCTACCTGGTCAGCTGAGTATTTTATTTGAAGATTTTCTTGAAATATTGTCGATCGGATCGAAAGACGGTTTACTTTGTCAACAGTCATGTTTTCACTTCCGAGTTTTCCGAAGTTTTCAGTCTTCGAAGATGAACAGTCTGTTGGTACAAGATGGGCAAAGTGGATCACTAAATTTGAAAATATGCTTTGTGGTCTCGATATCACCGAAAACAAGCGCAAGAAAGCTCTTTTATTGCACTACATCGGCGACGAAGCGTACGGTATTTTTGACAGCTTCACAGACGAACAGAAAGGTGCAGCTGACGGTTATGATGTTGCAAAAAATTCACTTCAAGAA
Source organism: Babylonia areolata (assembly GCF_041734735.1). Lineage (NCBI taxonomy): Eukaryota > Metazoa > Mollusca > Gastropoda > Neogastropoda > Buccinidae > Babylonia > Babylonia areolata. The sequence goes on along the minus strand of NC_134880.1, from coordinate 18,356,831 downwards.
TATTTCACACCAAAGAAAAATATCGCTTATGAAACTCTTCGTTTTCGTCAGGCAGTGCAGAATGATGGTGAATCAATTGACGCATTTTACACGAGACTTCGATCTCCAGCTTCTTTGTGTGAATTTGAGAATGTGAACAGAGAAATCCTCACACAGATTTTACATGGATGCAAATCCTCAAGACTCAGAAGAGCAGCACTTCGTGACAACTTGTCCCTCACTAGGATTTTACCTGAAGCACGTGCCATTGAACTTTCAGAAATTAGAGCAGCGGAAATTGAACATGGCAGATATCATGTGTATCAGTATCAAGTGTATGTAAAATTTTTGCAGACGACACTAAACTTTACTGTTCACCAAGTTCACAACACATAATGCAAAATGACATTGACTCCTTGATAGAATGGTCTGAAAAATGGAACTTATACTTTAATGCTTCCAAATGCAAAGTATTACACATTGGTCGAACTAACCCAAAACATAACTATGTAATGAAAAACGACGATGAAATAACCAATATTGTGAAATGTGAAGAGGAGAAAGACTTAGGGGTGACGTTTGATAAAGACTTACTGTTTGACAGACATATTAACCAAGTTGTTAACAAGGCAAATCAAAGGCTGGGTATTATTAAACGTACTTTTTCGTTTATTGATAAGGATATTTTTCTCCGACTTTATAAAGCTCTTGTAAGACCTCTCTTGGAGCATGGTCTCCCTGCCTGGTGTCCTAGACTAATACGTCAATCAATTACTATTGAAAGAGTGCAAAGACGTGCTACTAAACTGGTGCATGAAATTAAGGATTTGTCTTACGAAAAAAGACTGAAATTCCTAAAATTACCCTCAATGAAAGCAAGACGAAAAAGAGGAGATTTGATTCAAGCCTATAAGATCTGTAATGGTATAGACGATATTAAAAAAGATCACTTCTTTGATTCACCGCCAGATACTAATATGGAAACAAGAAACAGTGTTGATAAAATTTATAAACAGAGACATAACAATAACACAAGGAAATTTGCTTTCAGTTATAGGGTTACTAACGACTGGAATAAACTAACCACTAACATCAAGTATGCTTCCAATACCAACAACTTCAAGAACCTTATCGATAATCACAAAATTTTAAAAGACATTTGGTTTGACTTTGATGGTCCAAGATAATTGTAACTGGGTCTACTTAGACTGAGACAAGACAGATAACGACATAGCATAAAGAAGGCCGTGAGGCCTTGTGCTAATCAAATGAGACGGGGCGTAAAAAGCCGTGAGGCTACGATGATCAACATCAGCCCCTAACCTGAACCTGAACCTGAACCTGAGATATTGACCGAGTTGTTCCAACTGTAAGGCCAATAAAACTATGTAACCCAGTCAGTAGTGTGTGTTCAAGTTGGTTGTGTGTGTGTGTGTGTGTGTGTCACGGTGTGTGCTGACTTCGTGTGTTTGTGTGTGTCTGTTCGCGTTTGCCGTGCGTGCATGTGTATGTTCGTATGTGCGTCAGTATCCGAGCTTGCGTGCATGTGACGCAATAGACTGCATGATGAGTTAAAGAGTTTTTGATTCGACTAAAAGAATGTAACATGTCAATGTGTGCGCGTCAGTATGTGTATGTGTGTACACATAATGTGCATGTTCGGGCACACACACACACACACACACACACACACAGGCACACTTACGTAGATTTCAAGAGGATCTCCAAAATCACATGCACAGTAAAAAACAACAACAACAAAAATTAACAAAAACTAAGTTTCATTTTTCATCCAGATTGTTTTTTTAACAACATTCTACGGTTTTTTGTTTGTTTGTTTTTGTGTTTTTGTTTTTGTTTCTTGTATCCATTTTCTGTTTTACAGGCTTATATTTCATGACTTTTATTTATTTATTTATTTTATTTTTATTATTTTTTTTTTATACGTTGATATTTTTGTTTTGTCTTATTATATTCTAAATCCCTACTCTTCACATTTTGGGCGTGCCCGGAGACTCGAACTCACAGCCTTCTGATTGTGAGAACGGCGATCACCCGACTGAGCCATGCAGGCACCCGATGAATAGGGCCAAAAAGATGTTTTTATGATGATGAACTGTGTTCAGTGTGCAAGAAGCCAAGCAAATGGAATGGCAAGAATGATGGGGGCGGGGGATGGGTGACGAGAGAAGTGGAGAGAGAGAGAGTAACCGAAAAAAAAAAAGAAAAAAAAAGAGACAGACGGACAGACATATAGGACCCCTTAGAGTGTAAGGAGTTAAGGGCCGAAACGCTTGACTGAGAGGGGCTTCTTCTCTGAAGACCTTGAACTGTCCAGCTCTCCCTAGAGTTTGTCATCACCTCAGTGATCTGTTTCCCGACTATGCGTACCGCCCGTACACTGACATCAGTTCTTTAAATCTTTCTTCCACTGTCATACGTGTGTGAGAGCAAAACTGAAAAAAAAAACGTGTGTGCAGGGGAGGGCTCATGTATATGTGGGGGGTAGCGGGGTGGGCCGGGGGTGGGGGTGGGGGTGGGGGGCATACAGGAATAAGTAGAACGTGGTGCTAGAAACTGAGCAAGAAGCCAGATCATCACTGAGGATGTAATAATAATGATGATAATAATAATAATAATCGTAATGATAATAATAATAATTGTAATTATTAAAACAATGTAATGATAATGATGATAATAGCAACAACAAGAACAAGAATAATGATAATAATAATGATGATTATTATGATAATGATGATGATAATACTAATAACAAACAACACCACCACCACCACCAATACAGCAAAAACAACAACAACTACTACTACACCTACTCGTACCCAACTCGCAAACAAACACACAGTCGGTTCAGTTCAGCCGGTACAGTTCTTGGGACTTATTAACCTCGCGGCTTTCAGTTGTTGTTGTTGTCCCAGTATAACAAAACGGCGATTGGAGTTGCCAGTGCACTTGCTCAGGAGAAATACTAATAGTTGTACAATACACAATACACACAATACACAAAACACAAACTTTATAGTCTATACTTTGGTACAGAGATTTTCTTTTTGGCAGCAGCACATGTCCAACATAAGAAGGAAACAACAAACAAATAAAATGAATGGAAAAAAAATTAAAAAGATAAATTAAATGGCACCAAATGGAAATAGCTATATACAAATATACAAATTACTGAAATTTACGTGCCTCTCCATTTCAGTCAGCCAAGCCACATTGCACATCTTCCCACCACACACACTCACTCACACACACACACACACACACACACACACACACACACACACACACACCACGCGCACACACACGCACACATACACTCTTTCTCTTCCTCTCTCTCTCTCTCTCTCTCTCTCTCTCTCTCTGTGTCTCTCTCTTCACAAAGTATGCAACTAAAAAGATCATAGTTCTTATCATTCATCATATATGAATTTCAACTTTCGAACACATCGACTGAGATCGAATAGTCCCGGAGGAAACGATTCACCCAACTCCGGCATAGCACAGTTATTTAAGTTCACGTGAAAAGCAAGCAACAGTTTTAATTCGTTGTGCCTGTGTCGTCGTGAACTAGGTCTCTTTGCGTGTTAGTTGCATAGTTTCTGATTGTGAGTGCTTGGCAAAAAGAAACACTCTGGGTGAACTTCGACAGATGTGGGAAAGGTGTTTGCATCAGTGTTCGGAGTCTTCTTCTTCTTGTTGTGATGCCCACAATCATCCGGTTGGTTATTTTTGCATACTGAAAAACTGTGTCTGCACAGCGGGACGGGGAATGGGGTGTGTGTGTGTGTGTGGGGGGGGGGGGGGGTAGGGGGGATGGGGAGGGCTAATGAGGGAGGGGGGAGGGGAGGGGAGGATAGAGGGGGGGGGAGTCTTGTGTGTGTGTTTCGGTACTTAGTTAATTATCTGTTTCATTTATTTGTCAGTCTTAGTTCATTTTTTTGACAAATATTTCCCACGACACCAATACGGCCTTAGTGGTCAGCTGGCCTACAAACAACATAATTTATGTTCCATAATGTTGTACGAAGGAACTGATGCAATAGACATTTCGAGAACTACTACTAAAAAAAAAAAAAAAAAAAAAAAAAAAAAAAAAAAATCGTCCTCCCACATGCGATATGCATCTCATATTGTGAGATGGGAGATAACTACTCTTATTCCAAGCAGGGCATGCGTTGCGTTTATTTCCCTTTATTCGATGGCATGACCAGCAGCGTAACACAACGAGCTTAGTCAGGCCTTGAGAGAAAAAAAAGTTAAAAAAAAAAAAAAAGAAAGAAAAAGAAAGAAAGAAAATAAAATAACAAAATTGAATATAATAATAATAAATATATGTTGTTGTTTTTTTAAATAAAATAAAATAATAAAATAAATAAATAAGAAATAATAGATAAATACAGTAAAATACTACAACTAATAATAATAATAATATTTATAAGGCGCAAAATCTTGATGAAGTCAACTCTAAGCGCGCGCACATACAAACACACACACACACACACTCACACACACACACACACACACACAAAGACAATAATGACGAGAAACAAGCAAATAAATGTAAAACATATAGACACACGTTCACACATACACACACACACACACATACAAAACAGATATGCAACAAGCATGCAGTTTCTCAGATATGAAAGCACAATCAAATGCACATAAACGCATATGAGCACCAACACACACACACATAGCGGACGCGGCGCAACAACTTTCAGTTCAAATTCGAATTTTGAAAGCCTCAAGTTACGCCACAGGAGTTACCTCCTCATGTCAATGGTGGGACACCATCACTGCAGTCAAACTGTCGTCCGCTTTACGCGGCATGTGCTGTGAGTTGAACTACGGTTAGTAGCCAGCTGAGCACTTGGCTACATTTAAGCCGCTAATGACAAAGTGCCAAAGCGCTGCCAGTAATCTCTTATTAGTTTATTTTCGTTTCAATTCTGTTTTTCCTTTCTGCTCCATTTTATATGTTTTGTGCCATTTTTGTTCTGATTAGTACCTACTATGACACTAGAGCTTTAAACAGACACACACACACACACACACACAAACACACACTACCCCCCCCCCCCTCCCCACCCACCCACCCACCCGCGATCTAACGACTTATACCGTCTAACACACGTTTCCTCACTTTAACTAAGCGTATGAGTGGGCACCTGTTTTTGTTCGGGGGAAAGTTTTTCGGCTACAGATCGAAAAGACTAGCTAGTCAAGCTACCATGACTCACCATCTCGAACAATATATGACCGTATATCATGGACAGTCAGTCAATAGGTCGTTTACCTTAACTCTGTGTCGAGCTCTTGACACAGGGAATATGAATTTACCGCCCGCCCCCTTCCCTCCCCCCCCTCCCCCGATGGCCATAAAAGACTGTGGGGACCTTTGATATAACCTAACAATTCACCCAGTATTGATTCATTGACTCGACGTATGGCCTTGATCTTCAAACACACACACACACACACACACACACACACACACACACACACACACACACACACACACACACACACACACATATATATGTATATATGTATATAAAATCTCTCTCTCTCTCTCTCTCTCTCTCTCTCTCTCCATATATATATATATATATATATATATATATATATATATATATATATATATAGTACACACACATATATACATACATGGTTCATATGTACATATATACATACATGGTACATGTATGGTTCGAATCACGACTCAGCCGCCGATATTCTCTCCCCCTTACACTACACCTTGAGTTGTGGTCTGGACGCTAGTCATTCGGATGAGACGATAAACAAAGGTCCCGTGTGCAGCATGCACTTAGCGCACATAAAAGAACCCACGGCAACAAAAGGGTTGTTCCTGGCAAAATTCTGTAGAAAAATCCACTCCGATGGGAAAAACAAATGAAACTGCAAGCAGGAAAAAAAAGGGTGGCGCTGTAGTATAGCGACGCGCTCTCCCTGGGAAGAGCAGCCCGAATTTCACACAGAGAAATCTGTTGTGATAAAAAGAAATACGAATACAAATACGAATACGAATACATTATTTTCAACAGACTGTTCGGTTGTCTATTTAAATAGGTGCACGTTAATTTGCGTCAGTGTACGGCGAGCGATCGCAACTCAGTCTTGCGTGCGGTGAGCAAGTCATTGACATTTTCCGACACGTTGGCTACCCTGATGACTATGACATGGCCATCACGGTCGGCCGGCCTGTCAACATGAAAGGACTGGAATCCCTCATGCCTCCAGAGGATAGAGAGGATCAGTAGAGAGGCCCGGTCACAGATGGTGCCGTTCAGCGGGAAAGGCGATCTAAGTGACTCGGCGTTGCAACAGCCCCCTGTCAGCTTAGCCACAGAAGCACGGATGCATGCATGCATGCTCACGCACGCGCGCGCGCGCACACACACACACAGAGGCATATACACGGGCGCGTGCTTGCTTGCTCTCCCCTCTCCCAACCCCCCCTGGTCAGCCCATAAACTCTCAGGGGGAAAGACGTAAAAATTGAAGACTACTACTTCCACTACACACACATGCATACGCAAGGACAAGTATGCGCGCACACACACACACACACACACATACACATACTCAGTACGTACACATATACGTATACACACACACTCACATAATTATGAACACTGCGACACAAACACACCGCCGGAGACACATACGCACGCACACAGACACACAGACACAGACACACACAGACACACAGACACAGACACACACACACACACACACACACACACACACACACACAGGCGCACATACAATCACAAACACATGTACACACACACACACACACACACACACATGTATACACACACACACACACACACACACACACACACACACACACACACACACACACACACACACACACACAGGCGCACATACAGTCACAAACGCATGCATACACACACACACACACACACACACACACACACACACACACACACAAGATTGTCGTTTGTGCTGTCTATAATCATTGCAGAAACTGACTTTGCGTGTGAAAGCTCTTTGTGCTTCTGTGCAGTCAGCCATGAAGGAGAAGGGTGGGGGTGGTGGGAGGGGAGGGGGTGGGGAGGGGGAAGGGGAAGGGGGAGGGTCGGAACATCGATAAGGTTCAGGGGGAGGGGGGCGGGGGTTTGGGTGGGGTGCAGGGTGAGGAGGAGTAGTCTGGGTCTGGCCTTCTCATCAGTGCTACGCCTTTGACCTTAGACACAGTGGATTTTTAATGCATTGCTTCGATGGCCCGTAAAAGACTGTATTGGATCTTTAACCATTGTGTGTAATATCGAATGCTAATAGTAGTAGAATTTTCGCGCGCGCGCGCGCGCGTGTCTGTGTGTGTGTGTGTGTGAGTGTGTGTGTGTTTACACTACCCTCCTTCTTTGCACATTTCACCCGAGCGTTTTATCGGCTTTTTAACCACTGACTAAAAAAACAACAACAACAACAAAAAACCCCAAAACGGATAAAACGAATGAATCACGTATTATGTGCAACGTAAAAGCAAACACGCACGCACACGCGTTTACACACACACACGCGCGCGCACACATACATACACACACTCTCTCACTCTCACTCTCTCTCTCTCTCTCCTTCCGTCGCTCACTCAGTTTCTGCCTGTCTCTTTCTCTCTTTCACACACACAGATACACAAACATACACGCACACACACTTTCTCCACCCCCCCCCTCTCTCTCTCTCTCTCTCTCTCTCTCTCTCTCAGTCAAAGATGAAAATAGCAGATCAGCTTATTAAATGAATAACCGTAATAAAAACCAGCCACCACCTCCACAAAAAAGCCAAAAATGTGATGTTACGGCTGTTAATTTGATCAAACCTGACGAAGCCCCCGTAAAATGCCTTTCAAAACGCCTGAGCAGGTATCTAAAAAAGAAGATTTCTTTTTATTATTTCATTTTAGAAACTTCGACAGCGAACATTAAGCCTGGCCCATTGACACACAACAGCTCTTTATGGAATAAATTCTGTCTGTCTGTCTGTCTGTCTCTCTCAGCTCTCTGTCTCTGTTGGGTTTTTTTTTCTCTCTCTCTCTCTCCTCTGTCTCTGTCTGTCTGTCTGCATCTCTCTGTCTCTTTCTATCCTCTGTCTGTCTGTCTGTCTGTCTCTGTGTCTCTCTCCTCTGTCTGTCTGTCTGTCTGTCTGTCTCTGTCCCTCTCTCCTCTGTCTCTGTCTGTCTGTCTGTCTCTTTTTCTTTCTCTCCGAGTCTCTCTCTCCTCTGTCGCTGTCTGTCTGTCTCTGTCTCTCTCAATTTTTCTCTCTATCTCTGTCTGCCTCTGTCTCCATTTCCGATTCTCTTTCTATCACTGTCTGCCTCACTCTCCCTATGTGTCTATCTTTGTCTCTATCCCTGCCTATTTATAAACTGTATATGCAAATTAAAATTATATATCTTTCTATCTCTGCCTCTCTCTCTTCTATGTCTCCTTTCTCTATCTCTGTCTGTCTCTATCTCCATCTCTGTCTCTCTCTCTCTTTCTTTCTCTGTCTCCTCTCTCAAATTTTTTTCCCTTGTTTGTCTGCATATATATATATATATATATATATATATATATATATATATATAGGAAAAACAAATAAAACTGCATGCAGGAAAAAATACAAAAAAAATGGGTGGCGCTGTAGTGTAGCGACGCGCTCTCCCCGGGGAGAGCAGCCCGAATTTCACACAGAGAAATCTGTTGTGATAAAAAGAAATACAAATACAAATACAAATACAAAAATACAAATATATATATATATATATATATATATATATATATATATATATATATATATATATATGGAGTGGAGTGATGGCCTAGAAGTAACGCGTCCGCCTAGGAAGCGAGAGAATCTGACTGAGCGCGCTGGTTCGAATCACGGCTCAGCCGCCAATATTTTCTCCCCTCCACTAGACCTGGAGTGGTGGTCTGGACGCTAGTCATTCGGATGAGACGATAAACCGAGGTCTCGTGTGCAGCATGCACTTAGCGCACGTAAAAGAACCCACGGCAACAAAAGTGTTGTTCCTGGCAAAATTATGTAGAAAAATCCACTTCGATAGGAAAAAAAACCCCAAAAAAACTGCACGCAGGAAAAAATACAAAAAAAATGGGTGGCGCTGTAGTGTAGCGACGCGCTCTCCCAGGGGAGAGCAGCCCGAATTTCAGACAGAGAAATCTGTTGTGATAAAAAGAAATATAAATACAAATATATATATATATATATATATATATATATATATATATATATATATATATATATAATATCTATATCTGTCTCTCTTTCCCTCTTACTTACACTGTCTCTGTCTACTTCTTCCACAGCTTTCTCTTTCCCCCTATTTTCTCTCTGTCTCTTCTCCTAGGAGCCAGGAGCCAGTTGCGTTGCTTGGTTTTTAACTTTTTGACAATTACACGTGACTAAATGCCTACGTTGACCGAACTACGCCATTGGTCAGTTCCATACAACTGAACACACAGTTAGTAGTGGGTTACAACCATACTACTACGCTCTTCCGTCCGAGCAGTGGCGGCAACTGGCTCCGGCTGACCCCCCACCCCCCTCCTCCCCCCCGTCTCCCGCTCTCTCCCCCTTCCATTCTCTTTACCCGGCGTCCTGCCCCCTTCGATTTCCCCCATCTCCCCACCTCCCTCCCTCCCCCCCCCCCCCTCATCCTCTGGCCCTCACCTCCACCTGCCTTCATGCTTCATACTTCAGACTCCATACTTCAGACTTTGAACATACTGAAATCTGTCTGTTGCTTTTGGCTTTTTGTTCAGTTGTGTTGGTTTGGAGGAGGTTTTCGGCAGTGACTCAGTCTCCTGCAGGAGCAAGAAAGATGGTAGAGGATGGAGGCAACACGGATTTTTTCCCGTCTATTCTGAAAGGACATGAACAATAGAGAGTTATGATAGTTTCAGTTTAGTGATACCATAACCATTCACATGAAAAAAAAAGTTCACGCAGACAATGTACATTAAAAAAAAAAAAAAAAATCAGTATAATCATCATTACTCTCAAACAAGTAGCAGCTGCACGTCTTTCTATATAATGGGTATAACCATAAATTGCAACGTTTATCTTGGATGATGAAATACAACATGAAGGCTCCTCCTACCTTTGGGATGGAAGCGTGGCAGGGGAACGACCATATACGCTTTCTCGTAAAAGGGAGACAAGGCGCAGGGAGGGGCGCCCCCCGTCCCACACTCAACTCGCAATGTAGGATTTCGAGAAAGCGTGTGAGAAAGGGTAGGATTGTGAGAAAGCGTATGATTACGAGAAAGCGTGGGGTCCCGACAAATCGTAGGAATGCGACAAAGCATAGGATTGCGAATAAATCGGAATGTGAGGAGGCATAAGATTGCGGGAAAGCGAATGATTGCGAGAAAGCGTGGGGTCACGCGATAGCGCAGGAATGCGAGAAAGCGTAGGAATGCGAGTACAGCTTAGGAATGGGAGAAGGCATTGGAATGCGAGAAAGAGTAGGAATGCGACAAAGCGCAGGGTTGCGAGAAAGCGTAGGGTTGCGAGAAAGCGTAGGAATGCGACAAAGGGTAGGAATGCGAGTAAAGCGTAGGAATGCGAGCAAAGCGTAGGATTGCGAGAAAGCGTAGGATTGCGAAAAAGCGTAGGATTGCGGGAAAGCGAATGATTGCGAAAAAGCGTAGGACTGCGAGAAAGCGTAGGATTGCGAAAAAGCGTAGGGTTGCGAGAAAGCGTAGGATTGCGAAAAAGCGTAGGATTGCGAGAATGCGAGGGGTCTCGAGAGAGCGTAGGAATGCGACAAAGTGTAGGAATGCGAGTAAAGTGTAGGAATGTGAGGAAGCGTAGGATTGCGAGAAAGCGTGTGAGAAAGCGTAGGAATGCGACAAAGCGTAGGAATGCGAATGAATCGTAGGAATGTGAGGAAGCATAAGATTGCGGGAAAGCGAACGATTTCGAGAAAGCGTAGGCTTGCGAAAAAGCGTAGGATTGCGAGAAAGCGTGGGGTCACGAGATAGCGCAGGAATGCGACAAAGCGTAAGAATAGGAGAAAGCATTGGAATGCGAATAAGCGTAGAAATGCGAGTAAAGCGTAGGATTACGAGAAAGCGTGTGAGAAAGCGTAGGATTGCGAGAACGCGTAGGATTGCGAACAAGCGTGGCGTAGGAGTCTCGAGAAAGCGTCAGTGGGCTGACTGCAGAAACAGAGGCAGGGACGCAGGGTGGGATGGTAGCTTGTCTTTATTTTCTTTTTGCTTTTTTTTTTTATGGTTGGTTGGGGTGGTTTTTTGTTGTAGGTTTTTTTGGTTTTTTGTTTGCTTTTTTGTTTTTTGTCCCTTTCTTTTAGCACCGGATCATAAAACACCGGGGTCGTGTTCCAAAGCCTAGCCAGGAGGCGGTGGTGCAGATGTCAAATCTGTCATGTTCGTTCAGCGCTGCAAGACGGCAGGTGCTTGGCACCGGTCCTACCCGGCAGGGTTCCTTCTCTTTGTCTCTGTCCGTGTGTCTGTCTTTCTTTGTCTGTCTGTCTTTGTCTGTCTGTCTGTCTGTCTGGTCTGTCTCTTCTCTTTCTCACCCCCCTCCCCCCCCCCCCCACCCCCCGCCAAAACCCGGCCCCTTTCCTTCTCTCTTTTTCTCTTTCTTCCCTGTTCAGCGCGGTAGCTGGAAGTAAAAAAAAAAAACGAAAGAAAAAAAAAAAAGAAAAAAAGGAAAAAAAAGAAAGAAAGAAAGCACACTGCTGCTTGTGTATTATCTTAAGGAGATAAAGAATTTTGTCTTGTCTTGTCCTGTTCTCTCTCTCTCTCTCTCTCTCTCTCTCTCTCTGTTCGTTTTTTTCTGTGTGCGTGTGTACTAAGTGTTTGTATGTGTGTGTTTGTCAGTGCAATGTGCATCCGTGAATGCCAGGACAGACTAGGTAGAGACTTAAAAAAATAACAAATAATTTTTTTTACT
>NC_134880.1:18337352-18339852 GCF_041734735.1 Babylonia areolata | reverse complement strand
TGGGGTGGGCGGGGGAAGGGGGCGGGGGAGGGGAGGAGGAGAAGATGAGGGTGGGGGGTTGCTAATTCATATGCATGTACGTGTTTGTCGAACACAGACACAGACACACAGACACACACACACACACACACACACACACACACACACACACACGCACACACACACACACACACACACAGACACACACACACGGACACATAGACAACCGAAACACATAGAGTTATTACATAGACTTACGTTGCGTGTAAACACACACACACACACACTGACTTGAGCCAAAAAGTGACATAAACAGTCTCAGTTAGTCATGGGAGAATAATGTGAAGTCGTCAGTCTATCACAGCAGTTAAAACCATGGAAATAAATGAGGTGTTATGTTAATAAAAGACACTAAACTTCAGACGCACTGATCGTATTTCACGCCGACTGAATCTTCAAGTAGCACGTTAGATCGTGTGAATACCTGCTGACATTCCTTAAGAGAAGAAAACTGCCCTGGTTTGGACACGTGATAAAATCCAGTCGCCCTGCTGAAACATTCCTTCAAGGAACTGTTGAGTGATGAGACGGAGAGGGAAGACCATGGACCTAACAGAGGCAGAACGGACAGGGAACCAACCATTTGCAGATACTTAGGAACTGGCACTCAGCCGAGAGACCTGAAGGAATCTGGTGAACAGTTATTCTACCCCAATAGACCCTTCTCTTGAAGTTACGAGAGGAGAAGAAGAAGTAGAACGTGTCCATAACAGCATGAACAATTGGGATTTTTTTTTTCTGTCACGGTGCGTAAATGACGACTTTATCATGTTTCATGGAGGACGGACATCGAGCTGGCGTGCAGTCGGACAGGCATCCATGTTCGGTTAACCACTTTACAGTTCTCAAAAGATCTTGAATCAACCTTACCCCACTTGCAGTGTGGAGAAATTATTAGTGGCTCCATCCATTGTCTGGGGATTCCATGGAACCGTTCACTTGTAAGAAATAGCCCCTGTACCTTCAGGGATTTGTGTGCTTGGAAGTTAAAATCTTTTTCCCTGTTCTCTTTTGTTTCTGCCCCCCCCCTTTTTTTTTTTTCTTCTTACTTTATTTCTGTCGTCTCTTCCTTGATCAGTTCAGATTTGCTGTCCACTTTCCATGCATATTATGTTCCTGAAACTTTCTACACTTTTGTCTTCGTGGGCTTGATGCTTGGCCGTATTTGATCGAGTTGTATCGTTTTGATAACTTTTAGTTGGAATGAGTAAGGTGGGTTTTTTTTAACTCACTTGTGTAAACAAAGTGAGTCTATGTTTTAACCCGGTGTTCGGTTGTCTGTGTGTGTGTGTGTGTGTGTGTCCGTGGTAAACTTTAACATTGACATTTTCTCTGCAAATACTTTGTCAGTTGACACCAAATTAGGCATAAAAATAGGAAAAATTCAGTTCTTTCCAGTCATCTTGTTTAAAACAATATTGCACCTATGGGATGGGCACAAACAAATTAAAAAAATGAAGCCTAATTATATGCAAACTGCATTTACTGATATATTTATATTTTTTGTATTCTCTAAACTTGGCACTTTGATCTGATATTCTGACCCAACAACAAGAGCAGTCATTATTATCATTTTTTGTTCAAACAGGAACTTCTTTTGCTAAGCATGGAAGTTTTATTTATTTTGCAAACGTTTTGGTGCATATAGTAAAAAAAAAGGGAAATTACTCTGTAATTAATGCTAGGGGACTTAATTTGCTTTAAACTGATCTTTCTCATCTTAAACATTACATTTTTGAAATTATACTTAATACATAAAAAGCTTGGATTTAAAAAAAAAAAAAGTGTATCACAAGTGAGTCTTGAAGGCCTTGCCTCTCTTGTTTTTTGTTGTTGTTTTTTCTCTCGTTCGGTTGGCGTGACGTACTCTCAGTTGACAGTTCAGAGGATTGTCTGCGACCACTTCTGTTCTGTGGACGTTTGGCTCACTCTGCATGATGGGATGGATGGATGGCCTGCCTGAGGAATTGGTGGGAGTGTCGTGATGGCCTCATGGTGGCACGTCCTCTTAGAAAGCGAGGAAATCACTGAGAGGGTGTGTGATCGAATCCCACACTCTCACGAATTATCTGTCCTTCTCCACTGGACCTTGAATGATGGTCTTTACGCTAGTCATACTGATGAGACAAAAAACCACCACCACCACAACAACATGAACAAACAAACAAACAAACAAAAAACCCACACCAAAAACTGAGGTCCCGTGTGCAGCATTCACTTTGCGCATGTAAAAGAACCCGTGGCAACAAGAGAGTTAGTTGTCCTTAGCAAAATTTCGAGGGAAAATGCACTCCAGTGATATACATGCGTGTGTGTCCGCATCTGAAGCCTGACTGTATGTATGACACATTAATTAAAACCCCTTGACTGCCATAAACGTATTACGTACGTGCATAGTGACGTCACTGATGACGTCATCAGAAAAAGGGAGATAGCTCTAGAAGGCTGAAAATTCACACAG
>NC_134880.1:18307352-18329852 GCF_041734735.1 Babylonia areolata | reverse complement strand
CTGTATATGTTTTCTGCCGTTCTCTCTGTCTTTGTCTGTATATGTTTTCTGCCGTTCTCTCTGTCTTTGTCTGCATATGTTTTTTTTGGCTGTCTCTACGCCATTGTCTGTATAATTATATTTTCTGTCTCTCTGTCTTTGTTTTTGTTGTTTTTGTTTTTCTTCTTCTTTCGTTCGTTCGTGGGTTGCAACTCCCACGTTCACTCGTATGTACACGAGTGGGCTTTTGCGTGTATGACCGTTCTTTTTTTTTTTTTACCCAGTCATGTAGGCAACCATGCCTTGCTTTCGTTTAAAAAAAAAATTATTATTATTATTTTAAAGAAATACTGACAGAGGCGCGGAATGATATCACTTTCGTACTTTTTTCCTTGTTGCTTTTCCGAGTTTTTTTTTGTTTTTGTTTTGTTTTTGTTTTTTTTGTTTTTTACGATTCCGTGTTTTTTGTTTTATTTTTTTGTTTGATGATGTTTGGTGTTGAGAGTGAGGGTGGGAGAGTGAATGAGGACTGTTTTACCGCAACAGATTTCTGTGTCGTGAAATTCTGAGGCTGTTCTCTCCGAGCAGAGCTTGTCAGTTTATTACAGTGCAGCGTTGTCCATTTTTTTTCTTCTTCTTTCTTTTCTGTTTGCATGTGTAGTTAATTCAATATCTAATTCTTCTTCTTCTTCATCTCCTTCAGCGTTCGATATTGTTGGGATGCGTCAGATTGAAGCTTCGTCGCCCTGACGAAGCCCACGGTTTTCTCCAGGTCAGTCCGGTCATCACAAAGCTGTGCCTGTAGCTCTGCTCCCTCGGGCCAGAACTGGCGTCGTAGATCCTCATAAGTGGGGCAGTGTTGGAAAATCTAATTCGATTTTTTTTTTGTTCAACAGGATTATGCCAGGTGCAATTTTTGTGTAGCTTTGGGTTCTTTGTATGTGCGTTAATTAATTAAGTCCATGCTGCACACCAGTGGTCATAGGAGTATCGTCCCATCCGAAAGACGAGCTGAATTCCGATTTTAACTCTCTCCATACGAACGGCGAAAGAGACGACGTTAACAGCGTTTCATCCCAATTACCATCATCAAAATATTGCAAGCGGAACGCTCTTATACTGAAGAGGTGAATGTAGACAAAGAATACCACAATTCTGGCGACAGAAGCTAAAGGTTGGGTCATTCAGACACCCACTGGACATCCGAGGGGTCTGTGTAAAGGAGAAGAGAGGGCTGGCCGTACTGAGTGAGTTAACAGTTTCTCTGAAGTTTATGAAATTAGCGTAGTTTCAGCACAGTTCAGTCTAAGCAAACATAGCGCCGCTGCTAAACTCGTTTATGCAACGCAGATAGGAGAAAACAAAAAATCAACAATAACATACACATACAAACGCAGGCGCGTGCGCGCTTGTACACACATAGACACAGACACAGACATACACACACATGCGTGCAAAAAAAGCAACAACAACAACAACTAAAAATCAAGAAAAAAAAAACACAACAAAAAACAAAACGGCGCGCGCGCACACACACACACACACACACACACACACACACACACACACACACACACACACACACACACACGACAACAACAACAACAACAACAAATCACACACACACACACACACACACACACACACACACACGACAACAACAACAAATCACACACACACACACACACACACACACACACACACACACACACACACACACACACACACACAACAACAACAACAACAACTCCTCACACACACACACACAGACACACACACACACACACACAAACGAAACATAACGAAAGCATCACCGCACGACAGAGACAGTGACGGAACAGCGAAGAAGCCATGGCATGCAAGAGGAACAGGCAAATTACCAACACACCACCTCCCTTTGCATTGTCCACATTGAGCACACGCTGCTGTGGGTGCCGGTATGTGCTCACACGGAAATCGGAGTCCATGTCTTACAGAGTCGGGAACTGAGGATTAAGAAGAAGAAGAAGAAGGAGAGGGACAGGGAGAGGGAGAGGGAGAAGGAGGAAGAAGAAGAAGGAGGAGGAAGAAGGAGGAGGAAGAAGGAAGGAGGAGGAGGAAGAAGAAGGAGGAGGAAGAAGAAGGAGGAGGAAGAAGAAGGAGGAGGAGGAAGGAGGAGGAAGAAGGAGGAAGAAGGAGGAAGGAGGAGGAAGGAGGAGGAGGAAGGAGGAGGAAGAAGGAGGAAGGAGGAGGAAGGAAGGAGGAGGAAGGAGGGAGGAGGAAGGAGGGAGGAGGAAGGAGGAGGAGGAAGGAGGAAGAAGAAGGAGGAAGGAGGAGGAAGGAGGAGGAAGAAGGAGGAAGAAGGAGGAAGGAGGAGGAAGGAGAAGAAGGAGGGAGGAAGAGGAGGAAGAGGAGGGAGGAGGAAGGAGGAGGAGGAAGGAGGAGGAGGAAGAGGAGGGGGAGGAGAAGAAGGGGGAGGAAGAAAAAAGAAAAGAAGAAGATATGAGGCTGCACGTAATCAGAACGGAATCTTCGGAATCTAGTGGTGCGGTGGCCTTGTCGCATAATCAGTGTGCCCGACTGACTATAGGAAACGAGTCTCCACTGGTTTAAGTGCCATGTTATAATAATTCATACTTGGATTTTCTTTTGTTTTTCTTTTTTTTTTTTTTTTAATCACCCTCCATTATGTGTGGAGTGATGGCCTTGAGGTAACGCGTCCGCCAAGGAAGCGAGAGAATCTGAGCGCGCCGGTTCGAATCACGGATCAACCGCCGACATTTTCTCCCCCTCCACTAGACCTTGAGTGGTGGTCTGGATCTATGGAGGCTAGTCATTCGGATGAGACGATAAACCGAGGTCACGTGTGCAGCATGCACTTAGCGCACGTAACAGAACCCACGGCAACAAAAGGATTGTTCCTGGCAAAATTCTGTAGAAAAATCCACTTCGATAGGTAAAACAAATAAAACTGCCACCCATTTTTTTGTATTTTTTCCTGCGTGCAGTTTTATTTGTTTTTTTCCTATCTAAGTGGATTTTTCTTCAGAACAACCCATTTGTTGCCGTGGGTTCTTTTACGTGCGTTGTGCATGCTGCATACGGGACCTCGGTTTATCGTCTCATCCGAATGACTAGTGTCCAGACCACCACTCAAGGTTCTAGTGGAGGGGGAGAAAATGTCGGCGGCTGAACCGTGATTCGAACCAGCGCGCTGAGATTCTCTCGCTTCCTGGGCGGACGCATTACCTCCAGGCCATCACTCCACTTATACAACGTGTATTATATTGTGAAATACAATACAAAACATTGCAAATATACAGAGAGAAATCTGTTGTGACAGCAATACAATACAATAAAATACTAACTGGGGAGGGTTTGTGAAATAGAAGACAGAATATCCTCTGGGGGGGAGACATGTGACGGGGCAGCCTCACACCAGAGACATACCTAGGTTGATGAGCTGGCAACAGGACTTGTCATCCTCGTTCCCAATCGTCTCTGTCAGTTTGTCACTTTAACTCACTCAGTACGGCCAGTCCTCTCTTCTCCTCTACACAGACCCCTCGGATGTCCAGTGGGTGTCTGAATGACCCAACCTTTAGCTTCCGTCGTCAGAATTGTGGTATTCTTTGTCAACATTCACCTCTTCAGTATAAGAGCCTTCCGCTTGCAATATTTTGATGATGGTAACTGGGGTGAAACGCTGTTAACGTCGTCTCTTTCGCTGTTCGTATGGAGAGAGTTAAACGGGGTTTGTTTATCCTGTTCCACATGTAGTGCTCTTGACGTCTACATCTATTAATCTTTACCCAGTTGTGAAATGACATGAATAAAAAAACAACAACAACAACACGATTTTAGAAGCATTTCTTATTCTGAAATCGTGTTTCTTAATATTCATGTTATTTTACAGTTATGTGTTCGTTCTTTAGTTTAGCGTCTTTTCATTATCAGTGATATTAGACGATAAATATTTATATAAAAAGGGGGGAGGGAATGGGGGGCCGGGGCGGGGGAGGCCGGTTGGGGGGGGAGGGGGTCGGGGGGGGAGGGGAGGGGAGAGGGAAGAGGAAAACAGAAAAGGTATAAAACTACCAAAAAAATGCATAACTAACACTCAATTACATTTAACTGTAACAATTCAATAATGACAATGATAATAATCAGAAACCATTAACACAATTCTGAAGTACATTAAAGGAATGTAGAAACAGGGCTATGAACTAATGCCTGTGAAAGTTCGACCATGAGAACCTCGTCAGAAATACCTTTCCAAAAATCATCTGCAGAATAGTTATTCTCTTTGAAAAATACTTGTGGCAAGAAGATACGTAACTGCTGACAGTGAAACAAACAATAATGCAAGCTGAACTGCTTACCACAGATGCATGTAACATTTTTACTATACTTTGTCTTCAGTGCACCAACAGAAGTTTTTGTACTATGTTAACATGTAATTCTGTTAAAATGCACTTCTGTTGACTCGTACTTACGTGTATTATTTTGTGTCAACGTGTACTTCATATGACATGCACTCTGTTAATGTGTTGTTGTTTGTTTGACGTGTCCTTCTGTAAATATGTGCTTCTGTTAACAGCTTGATATAGCTATGTGCAGATGGTTGTGATGTCAGACAAACGTGTCTTTTTTTTTCTTTTTTTTTAAGCACGCGCACGCATTCACTCACATACGTCCACGCGAACAAAGAAAACACACACACATACACACACACACATGCATGCCAGCACCCTCACACAGACACACACACACACACACACACACACACACACACACTCACACTCACACACACACACCCTCACACACATACACATACAAACACACTCACACACACACACATACACACCCTTACACACACACACACACACACACACACACACACACACACACTGGTAAGAAACAACTCATTGTTTTATTAATTTTCTTTTTTTTTCTTTTTTACAACAGATCGTACACAATAGAACCAATTAACGAAATCAACTACAGGTAACAAATATATTGTCCGCATGTTTCTTTGGGCGAAACACCGGTTATAACAACCGACAAAACTGAAACTTGCCAACGCCTGTAAGACAGCCTCGCTTATATCAAATAAATTTTGTGTTCAGTTTAAAAAAAAAATGTATATGGGAAACCCATCACTTTGCTAAATCATGTGTCGGCAGTAAAATTAGATCAAAGTCATAACGATAACAGATAATATAATAATGATGGTCACAATAATTATGATACTGCTACAACTATTTCTAATAATCATAGTAACATTGACATGAAATAGAATATGTCAATAATATATAGGAGAATTAAATCGATGAGGCAGCGCGCGAGCAAAAAATAAAATAGTTCAGAAATGCATACAGCTTTTTTTTTTTCGCCATTGTCAGCAAAAATGTATGCTCTGATTCAGTGGACACATTTTGTTTTCTTTTCTCTCTCCTGGCATAGAGCAACCGCAAATATCGAATGAGTGTCCAAACAAAAATAGGTCCATACTATGATCTACATGCTCACAAGCTCGTCCATGCGCACGCGCACGCATGCACGGACACACATACATACACACACATACACGGTTCGTTCACTCGGGGACAAAGCGCCACATTAACGAATTAACAGCAGGATATCTATATGGATATTAAAAAAAAAAAAAAAGCGTATATCTTTTTGCCGATTAAGAAAACCAAACAGGACACAATGCTTTAAGTGGACCATCAAACTCCTCAGTGACTTCCCTTGAGCTGTGTGGACGAAATGACCGTTGGAGAGCTGCTTAATTAAACGTCGTTAAAACGCATGAGTCTTCAGAATCACGGTATGCTCCGCCCCTCCCCCCCCCCCCCCCACCCCCCAACCCTACTTAATTTATGGCTAGGGAAAAGAATTTTGAATATTGCTGGGGGATAATTAATGACTTTTGCTTGCTGTTTGTGTGTTGGAGTGGGATTTTTTGTTTGTTTGAGTTTTTGACACCACTTTGTATTTGTGTAAAAAGATGCATGTGTGTTAAACGTTTCAAGGCTACTCCGGTTGGTTCACGACGTACTTGGCTTGACTTAAGTGCCATGTTATAATAATTCATACTTGGATTTTCTTAGCCGTCAGCGGAGCTATATAATAACCAGACTACTGAACTGAACTGATAATTACTCAAGTCAACGTTACCCCCTCCCTCTCCCCCCCCCCCCCGCCCCCAAACCCGTCCCCCCGTGTATGCCATTTCGTTTTAGTTGGTCACATGCAATGTAATAATTATTGTCACTCTGCACTTCTTGCTGTGTGGCTGAGAGAGTGAGTGGAGGGGTGTGTGGGGGTGTAGGGTGGAGATGGGGGGTGCTACCACGTTGGGTAATAAAGCAGGGGAAGGCCTGTGTATGTCATTACCCACACGTTTCAGATTGGCTGCGGGGATGGTGAGTGGGGGTATATATATATATATGAGGATGGGGGTGGGGGCGGGGTTAAGGGAGGGTGAAGCCAATGTTTATGCTGACCACCCAGAGGGATAGGATGGAATTCGCAGCTGTTCTATACATGGTCTTCATGTGGCAGCGCGCTGTCCGTTCGCTCCACTACTTGAGGTCTGCCATGGGAGGAAGCAGTCATTTGGATGTGGCCATGAAAATGGGGTCCCATGTTCAGCATGCACTGCAAGCGCACGTAAAATAACCCAGGGCAAAGAAAAAAGGTTGTACCTGGCAAACTTCTGTGTGTGTGTGTGTGTGTGTGTGTGTGTGTGTGTGTGTGTGCGTGGGAGAGGAGGGCATGACTGAAGCCTGACTAAATAACACGGGAAACGAATGATGAGCGCCTAAAAGGCAGTCGTCTATCGGCTATGTGTGTTGCCCGGCGGTGCAAAATGAATGACTCCGTGTTTGTAAACTGCTTATAGAGTTTGGTCTCTGACCGAGGTGCAACTGATAATAACATGCAGCAGTTCAGGCACTATAGACACAGGACTGGGGCCTGTGGCGTCCTTCATTAGTTTGCAAGCTGGGCCGGTGGAGTTTAACGACATGATAGTTGACGCCCTGTTCGTTCAACTTCAGGGCTGTCTGTGGTAATGCTCTGTAGAAGGTGGTGTGTGTGTTAATCCGAGGGTTTGGCCTGGCCGGTCCTGCTGCCTTCTGTTTGCCTGGCCTGCCTGCTACCCCTCAATTTATGACTCCTTTCTCCCCTCACCCCCCCCCCCCATCCCCCACCTCTCTCTCTCTCTCTCTCTCTCTCCCCTTTCCTTGCACTCTTAGAGCGAAGGGAAACTGGGTGCGCTTTTAACGTCCATTCCTACCCGGGATGTTTATGACATTTCTTTCTCGGGTCCACGCCAGACCGGCGGCCCCCTGCGGTTTGCTGCTTGTGTGAATGAGACTTCACGTTGCGTGGCGTGGACCACTCTGTGTGTGTGTAGTGTGTGTGTGTGTGTGTGTGTGTGTGTGTGTGTGCGTGCGTGCGTGCGTGCGTGCGTGCGTGTGTGTGTGTGTGTGTGTGTGTGTGTGTGTGTGTGTGCAGGCTACACATCTGTTAATAATCACAAGGGGCAACGAACGGGGTCCCCAGAAGGTTAAAAAAAAAATCTTTTTTCCGCAATGAGAGAAGACCTACACTTCATATCGTGTACGTTTCACAGTCCCGGAAAACGGAGTGTGACTGCAGCTTACGCGGCGGAGGGGGGAGGGAGGGGGCGGCTAGGGGGGGGGGGGGGACGTGGCGAAGGGAGGGGATGTAAAAACGGTCATACACATAAAAAAAAGCGCACAAACGAGTGAACTTGGCCGAGTCGCAGCCCACGAAGGAAGACCAAGAATAGTATACGTTTTGTTTTTCATAGAGGAGTGGGAAACGCAACATAATCAGACGCCGCTCGCTCCCTCTCTGACCTTTGCACACACCTCTCCCCCAAACTATTCAACCACTAGCTTCCTCCCACCTCCCCACCAACTGCCCCCTTTCGCGGAAGCGAAGATAGAATCAAACACTCTACAATCAGGCCGCAGTTCTGTCTTTGAGCCTCAGTTACAGTTGGAACGATCTCCGTCCCTCCCTCTGTCTCCGCTTCGACTGAATAAATTTCCCTCTCGATCTTCTCTTTCATATCTGGGCCTTATGACATATATCCGTCCAAAACGATTCAAGCGCTATACAAATGCATTCATTCATGCAAATTGTTCGTCCTTTAATCCCGATTTCGTCAAGGGGTGTGGGGGCTGATAGGGAACTCTCTAGGTTGGGGATAGATGGAAGGATGGATACAAGCTGACGTGATAGACTGAGGAAAGTTCCATTAGATGTGGAGGGGTAGAAACCGCCACTGGTGTTCAGGAGCAGGAAGTTGAGCGGTGGCCTAGTGGTAACTGGACCGGGCTGGGACGCGAGTGTCCACACGCTCGATTCTTCCATTTACGGACAAAGAATTTTTACTTCCACCCATCCTCCTTTCCCCTTTTCCAAGACTTTGAGTGGTGGTGGTCAGGGTGCTAGTCATTCAGATGAGGCGATGAACCGAGGTCATGTGAACAACGTGCGTTACTTAGCGTACTTAAAGAAAAAGAACCCACGGCAAAATAAGGGTTTCCTTCAGGAAACATTTTGTAGAAACATCACCTTTGAAAGTAAAACGTATGTACTTGCAGGCAGAGAAATGGGAAAGTGGGCGTGTCACTGTATCGTGGCACCGCGATCTACCCCAGGGAGAGAGCAGCAGCCCGAATATCACTCAGAAAAATGTTGTGTTGTGACAACAAAAGTAATACAATAAATACAATGCAAGTGTATTGGCTTTTGGGCTGTGAACGTGATCTGCACTTGGGTGACTGAAGAGGAAACGTTCTAGTCTTGATTTAAAAAAAAAAAAAATCTGTGTAAAACTATGTTGAACCTGGAATGTTTGACGCAACGCAAGTTATCATTTAAAAAAAAAAAAATAAAAAAAAAAAAAATAAAGAGTCGGTTTACAGGAAGAATTCTTTTAATGTTTATATATATATATATATATATATATATATGTGTGTGTGTGTGTGTGTGTGTGTGTGTGTGTGTGTGTGTGTGTGTATCAACCACCCTTTACTCTCTACGCCAACACGCCACCCCTACCCTCTACTCCTGACGACTTTTAACATGGTAACTTAAGCACCGAAGATCCTAAAAAAAGAAAGTATTTCAAGTGTGTGTGTGTGTGTGTTTCGAAAGACTTTGCAGAATAAAAAGGAAAAAAAAACCCACCCAGGAAATGTGCAAAATGACGCAAAAACAACAACAACAACACACACACACCAAAAACCAAACGAGAAAACAATAACAAATTAATAATAGGTGTCCTGCATGACTTGCATGAAGCCTTCTGCAATACAAGGTAATGCTTTAATATTACAAAATATACAATCAAAAGAACTCTGAGAGAAAAAAAAAGGTCATACGCTTTTTAAACTTTTGCATTTAATTATTCGTGGTAATTCAGTAATAGGATATCCACAAAATGCATTTAACGTATATGCTGAATTCAGTTACAATAGCGATCCGTTTTATCCTGCACGATAATACATGAACATGCCTAAGTCTGAATATAATTATCATAATTGTACGTTTGTGTTCAGCTTATTTTGTATTTTTTAAAATTATTAATTCATTGTTTGTGAATGTCGAATAGTGAATGTATGTATGCCAAACCAGTCCTGGACGATAACGTGAATTTGTAACGCACACTCAAAATGCTCCGTTGTCTAGCAACTTAACAGTCTAACTTACAATCCCCAGATATCCGTTTGATCAAATAGACATCATTATTACGATATGCGAAAACTACCATGCAATTAACAACATAATCATCATCATCGCCCACATGTGCATCTCTGTCAGTTGCAAGGACAGACAGGGAAGGAAATAAAGTGGTACTCGCAAAATGACTGGCTATGTATTGGGAGGTGGGGGGTGGGGGGGGGGGGGAACCCACAACTACTCCGCTATCATACCAAATACCGCTGTAGGGGAAAAAAAGGTGTGGAGGTAAACATAGTGTAATCACCGCTACGTGGGATTCAGCTGAGGTCCATGAACAAAAACCGTTGGTTTGGTGGAAAATACATAACTTTTATGCCCCCACACGTACACTCACATTGCGGAAGAGAGAGAGAGAGAGAGAGAGAGAGAGAGAGAGAGAGAGAGAGAGACAGAGAGAGACAGAGACAGAGACAGAGAGACAGAGAGGAGAAATATTTGAAATGTATACATCAAACGCTATCGATATGAATAATTTTAACATACGAATAATTATAACAAACATAATGAAACATGTATTTTTACACAATGTATTCATGTCAACATAATCCAATAACTGACAAACAAACAAACAAACAAAAAAAACGAAACCGTATACCTTTCATCATCAACAATAATGACTTCCACAATCCGGCTGCAGTCAAGTCCGGGGAAAAAAAAAGAAAAAAAAAGCACAAGTCACTTGCTGATGACAGCTTGATAGGTGATTTATTGTATCTTCACCAGTCCACTGAAATTTGTCTGGTGAACGCGCAGAAAGTTCCTCAAGACCAGAACACTGAATAGGTCTTCACGTCCCCTTGTCCACCTTGAGCGGTCAACACCTACGACTGTCCGCTGACCCCAACCCAGCTCATGCTTTACTGAGTGGACACAGAATCAGAACGCGAGTCACTGTGTCTGTTTTGCTTTTTCTTGCAGGCGATTTTTCCACACAGAGAACTTCAGCCTTGTTTCATGTGGATGAGGTAAGTCACAAGCAGTCTTTGCTCACGGTTTGTTTGTTTGTTTTTTTTCTCTCTCCTGGTACTCCTCCGTTGGTAAATAAATTAACTGACTCTCATCCGTGTCATTAGCTGACGCAACAGCTAGCATAACAATGGAATAAGCATTATCAAAAAACCAGGTCTGGGTTACTTTCGTAACAGTCAGAAGATGCACTGATAAAAAAACAACAACAACAAAAAAACAGCAAAGTGTCCAAACAGTTCTTTGACAGTCTCCGTTTCAGTGAGTTCGTCAAAGCGTGCAATGCGAGATGACCGACATGCGATACACCACAAATGCTTAAAAAAAAAAAAAGAAAAGAAAAAAACAAAAAAACGAACCACCCCCCCCCCCCCCCAACAAACCCACCACCAAAAAAACACCAACGTAGCGGGTGAATGACCTACGCATAAACCAATCAAAGTAGCTGGGCATGGCCTTCAGAGGCAACCAGAGGTATAATGCAATAGTCTGGCCTGAAATGAAACCAGCAACCAAAATGAACATATAATGCAAATAAACACATTAAAATATAATAAAAATTAAAGAAGTATAGACTGCAGATGAATTTAAAAAAAAAAGAAAAAAAAGTGAGAACTTCCTTGCAGAACGCAGACAAGGACGATCCATTACCTCCCCCCCCTCCGTTCGGAGCAGAGGCGGCCTATTCAACACATCTCGTGTCCGGTAAGAACTTTGTCTTCCGCACTGCTGCTAATGAGTCGACTGAGTGAAGGGCCGTTACTTTGCTGGGATAAGATTTGGAGTTGAACAGGTCAGGTTGTCAGTTACCGTTCCTTGTTTGGGTATCATCCTCTTAGGATTGCATACTTTGGCTGTGTAAAATTAAAATTACTCCACACAAAAATTACACAAAAAGATATGACTGCACCTCAAAATTAATGTATACCACATTTGGTGATACTTCACCATAGTTCAGCAGTGAAAGCACGAATCTGTCAACAAGATAGTTGTGATTATTAGCGGATCGATATATCAATATCAATATATTTATATGCACTTCAAATATAGGGTTTTATTCAAAATAATAAACAAAATAAACGTGTTCTGCTGTATACACGTGTATCAATTTCGTTTACGACTTATTTTTTGGTTGGCATATTGAAAGGACATTCAATACGAGAGTGGTAATTGTTCTAACACACAGGCATTTTGCAAAATGTTGATGGGCTCTTGATGCCTCAACTGAGGTGAGGTTTAGGGCCAGTTTATCATTAAAAGTGACTGTAATCAGCTTAAACGGAATTCATTTGAGTAATATTTTTGTTTTCTTTAATTAATTGTTTCGAGTTCATGGTTTTAAAGCCTACGAGTTTATTTTAAATTTAGATGCTATTATTATTACTTTTTGCACCCTGGAGAGGAGAATTTGGCTTGTGGCAGTTTTGCTATTTTCTGCACACGGTTTATACTTAGTATATTCATATAATAATGATAATAATATTCATGACAACAATATAGAAATCATTGTTAGTCATTCCGTTTTTTTATATATTTTTATTCTTCGGCACTCAGCGGTACAAAATGGAGTAGTAGTAGCTACATCAACGACCTTTCAGCACAGCAAAGAGGGTAACAGTGTGTGTGTGTGTGTGCGCGCGCGCGCGTCTGTTTATGTGTGTTTGTGCGTGCCTGTGTGTGTGTATGTGTTGAGAGTAGCTGCTATTGTGTACATATGTATGTTAAATTGTATGTATGCATTTTGTGTGTGTGTGTGTGTGTGTTTAGGTGTTGTTTTTTTTAGTCACATTTTGGTGTGTGTATGTAACATTGATGTGTTATGTGAACAAAAGTGTTTTTGTAAAGCACCTAGAGCAGATTTCTGGATACTGTGCTACATAAGTATTCATTATCATTATTATCATTACTAACAGTTACTCAATCGACCTTTGTCAACAGAGTCGGTATTCATTAGCATTAATATCATTAAATATTACTAACAGAGTCGGTATTCATTATCATTAGTATCATTAAATATGACTAACAGTTAGTCAATGGGCCTTTGTCAACAGAGTCGGTATTCATTATTATTAGTATCATTAAATATTACTAACAGTTTGTCAATGGGCCTTTGTCAACAGAGTCGGTATTCATTATCATTAGTATCATTAAATATGACTAACAGTTAGTCAATGGGCCTTTGTCAACAGAGTCGGTATTCATTATCATTAGTATCATTAAATATGACTAACAGTTAGTCAATGGGCCTTTGTCAACAGAGTCGGTATTCATTATCATTAGTATCATTAAATATGACTAACAGTTAGTCAATGGGCCTTTGTCAACAGAGTCGGTATTCATTATCATTAGTATCATTAAATATGACTAACAGTTAGTCAATGGGCCTTTGTCAACAGAGTCGGTATTCATTATTATTAGTATCATTAAATATTACTAACAGTTTGTCAATGGGCCTTTGTCAACAGAGTCGGTATTCGTTATCATTAGTATCATTAAATATTACTAACAGAGTAGGCATTAATTATCATTAGTATCATTAAATATGACTAACAGTAAGTCAATGGGCCTTTGTCAACAGAGTCGGTATTCATTATCATTAGTATCATTAAATATGACTAACAGTTAGTCAATGGGCCTTTGTCAACAGAGTCGGTATTCATTATCATTAGTATCATTAAATATGACTAACAGTTAGTCAATGGGCCTTTGTCAACAGAGTTGGTAATCATTATCATTAGTATCATTAAATATTACTAACAGTTAGTCAATGGGCCTTTGTCAACAGAGTTGGTAATCATTATCATTAGTATCATTAAATATTACTAACAGTTAGTCAATGGGCCTTTGTCAACAGAGTCGGTATTCATTATCATTAGTATCATTAAATATGACTAACAGTTAGTCAATGGGCCTTTGTCAACAGAGAGAAACAACAGCACAGTGAAGGAAAACAAGTGCAGGTAAATGCAATGTTTAGTGATTATGGGACACTATATATAATAATATATAGATTAGAGCTGACAACGTAGGCCTAAGTGGCAGGTTTTTTTTTCTTTGTTGTTGTTGATTTTTTTTTTTTTTTTTAAAGCAGACTGCAGAGCTTTGTTCAGCAGTAAAGGATGATGACTGCACTGGGAGAGCGGAGTGAATAAAAAAATAAAATTAAATTAAAAAAAGAAGGAAAGAAGAAGGAGAGAGAGAGAGAGAGAGAGAGAGAGAGAGAGAGAGAGAAGAAGAAGAAGAAGAAGAAGAAGAAGAAGAAGTTGTCATCTGAAGTGCAGAACTTGTGGGCGCGGTGATCAGTTCAGTTTGTCTTCAGCATCATACCCGAGGGCATGTAATACACCTTTCTTTTTCTTTCTTTCTTTCTTTCTTTCTTTCACTTCCCAACCCTGCCTTAGCAACCACTCTGCTGTGTAAACAACAAACTTTCCCCGAGTCCAGTAGTAAAAAAAAAAAAAAAAAAAAAAAAATCCAAGTTAATTCTGTGCTTTTTCAAAAAAAGAGAATCAGAATCAATAATCGCATCAATGAAAAAACCCCAAACAACAACAGCAGAAACAACAAAACAAACAAAAACAAGGTCACCGGTACTCTGCCGCCTTCCCGGCATGGGCCGCAACTCCCGAGGACGGGTGCTCGTTTTTGCTTGAGTTGTCTTTTCTTGCATGACCCTTTCCTCACCGTTTATTGTACAGCAAGACATGCATAACTTTATAATAATAATCTTTTTTTTTTAATCTATGGCTATCCGAACGCCACCGTAAGGCCACAAGCAGCCATGCTCCGTTTTCAAGGCTGGAGCATACTGACTAGACTTTGTTCCAACTTCCAATTTCTTTAGCCATCATTCTAAACGCCGACAAAGATTCTGTGACCATTTACGCGCATTTGTGTTGTTCTGCGTGCACATGCACCACACGGAGATGGTCAAGGCACTGGCAGGTATGCATGCACCTGAGCTGACCTCAGAGATCGGACGACACCTTCCTCAGCTAGGTCTGGGTCACATGAGCTATCCTCGTAACAGCCACGTTTGTTTGGCATTAAAACATTATTTTTCTACCTCTTCAATTCTTCTTCGTTCGTGTGTGGGCTGCAACTCCCACGTTCGCTCGTATGTACAGTAGTGGGGTTTTGTTACGTGTATGACCGTTTTTACCCCGGGTGCATGCAGTCATATACTCCATTTTTCGGAGGTTACCTCTACACCGATTTCGTAGACTGAGGGACATTCTTAACTCACTCAGTACGGCCAGTCCTCTTTTCACCTCTACACGGACCCGTCGGATGTCCAGTGAGTGTCTGACTGACCCAACCTTTAGCTGCCATCGTCAGAATTGTGGTATTCTTTGTCAACATTCACCTCTTCAGTATAAGAGCCTTCCGCTTGCAATATTTTGATGATGGTAATTGGGATGAAACGCTGTTAACGTCGTCTCTTTCGCCGTTCGTATGGAGAGAGTTAACACTAAGCCAAGTTAGCGCAGCAGAGATCGTTCATGCAGTCAACCCATCTCTGGTGCAAGTAAATTTGAAAACACGGAGCTTTGAGAACAGTCAAAATGTTGTTTAGAAATGTTAAACCACCTTATTTGACTGCTTCTGACGAATTTGCTCATGCAGTAAGTTAAGGGGCTGTCACCTCAGTGAGATAAGACTGAATTTACAGGTAAGGATGTCAGTCTCCATTCTGGTTTTAACCAGGACTTCTTTCTCTTCGAAATGCATTACTTCTGTTCAGCAGAACCAATCATGTACTCAACTGCAATCCAATTTCATGCCATACTGATCTCATTTCACCGTAGTTCAGCAGTGGAGCGATGGCATAGAGGTAACGAGTCCGCCTAAGAAGCGAGAGAATCTGAGCGCGCTGGTTCGAATCACGGCTCAACCGCCGATATTTTCTCCCCCTCCACAAGACCTTGAGTGGTGGTCTGGACGCTAGTCATTCGGATGAGACGATAAACCGAGGTCCCGTGTGCAGCATGCACTTAGCGCAGGTAAAAGAACCCACGGCAACAAAAGGGTTGTTCCTGGCAAAATTATGTAGAAAAATCCATTTCGATAGGAAAAACAAATAAAACTGCACACAGGAAAACATTTTTAAAAAAAAAAAAGAAAAAAAAAAAAGAAAAAAAAAAGAAAAAAAGGGGGCGGCACTGTAGTGTAGCGACGCGCTCTCCCTAGGGAGAGCAGCCCGAATTTTACACAGAGAAATCTTTTGTGATAAAAAGAAATACAAATACAAATACAGTCAACGTGTTAATCTGCCCAACTACATTCTTCTTCAATAGAACGCTAAATGAACAGAACTGGGCACATGTGTTTAATTATTTCCGTTCTCTTCGTTATCAGTAAGGTAGTGGTCATACAAAGCGAATAATATTGACTCGTTTTTTCGTTGTTTCTTTTTTTTTCAGAACTTCTGTCTTTATGTGCAGTAAAACAAAGAGAACGCTGCGCATTTATATAATATCAAATTTACACGAGAAGTTCCTCCTGCAGCTGATTTGGTTTTATTTATTTATTTATTCATTCATTTTACCTTAAAAATAATTTATTTCCTGTCAGTAATAACACAGCTCACATCGACAGCTATAGAGACGGACTCGGTAAACCTCACTATTTCGGTGACAAATCAAAGGCTGTGTTTACGGAAGTGGATAGGTAGGGGACTATGGATCTTGCAACGGAAATACGCCTCCTGACATCCCCCATATCCCTTCAAAAAAGAAAAGAAAAAGAAAAGACAAAAAAGAAAAAGAAAAAAAAGAAAATAAAAGACCAAAATCAAAGAAAAAAAAAAGACTACGGCAGCGCAGGTGGAACGAAACAAATTCCCAAAATTCAAGTTACATGTCCCGTGGCCTTTCTCGGCCATCGGGGCAGTGAAATCAAAACCCACTGTACCCAGGGCTTGGTGTTAGAAAAGCGGGACCCAGTCCTCCCTTTTCGCTGTTTTAACCCTTTCACCACCAGTCAATTTAGAGCGCAAAATTCCCTTGTGCTAAAAACACAGAAATATGGTGTCTAGGAATAGCTGGAGATTCCCCCTGTGATGTGTAGAAAATATGGCCTATCCTACCACCGAACGTAAAGAGCAGTAGCTTAGGTTCATCGATAACAGACGCATGATCTGGTCACCCTTCAGTGACATGGGTCCTCTACCTAGCTGCTGCATGAATACGAGTTTGGCAATGAAAGGGTAAACCTTCTCCCAGCACTAAGACCGGAACCCATTCACACCTGGGTGGAGTGAGGAACATCGGAGTGAACTGCCTTTTCCCCAGGGACAAAAACGCCATTGCCGACACGGGGGCCTCGAACCGTGGTCTTTGAAGAACACAGGATCAGAAGTCTAATACCTATCAGACCTTGCCACGGCGTCTCCTAAAGTGATGAAATATAAAGGTAGCGTCATAAAAAAACCCACATAAACCACCTTACAAACAGTGTTCAGTCTCATTTTCAAAGACAGAAGTATTTCCGACGAGCAGTGAACGATGCTGTATTGTCACAGATTTGTCGAATACCCTCACCGCATTGTGACCTACATTCACAAGAACGTGGGATATACATTACGGAGGGTGGCAGGCGGAGGTGGGGGTGGTGGGGACGGGGGTCGGCTGGCGACAGGAGTATGGTTAGAAGAGGGACCTCACCCACACATACAGTGGACCTGCTTTCAACAAAAGTCCATACTGAGTGACTGACATCAACAAACAGTGTGTGCGACGAACTGATCTGTCCATAAACCACGAGGGATATAACCCCATTTCCAGGAACTGTGTTAAAAAAAAAAAGAAGTCCCAACCAGCGTTGTCAAGGCATTTGCAGAACTGCCAGAGATGAGAGTCCAACAGCAGAGTGGAGGTGACGGTGTCAGAGTTTTCTGTCCACGCGCAATGTCTTGAGGAAGCCGTGTACGTTTGTCGTGACTCAAGTCCGTGCTGATAAGCAGTATAAACGGTTAGTTCCAATCAAATCGTAGTTGGTTTGTTCATTTGGCTGTAAATGTATACAACAGCAGGAGTCCGGTTGACAACACTGCCGACCGTACTGGACATTTGGGTCACTTTCCAGTTAAGTGGGGGAAAAAAAAGAAAAAAAAGACCCCCCCCAAAAAAAACCCAGACATGAAAATAAAATGACCGCTGAAATGAAAGCACACGAGGATGGCCATATTGGACACAAGAGTCAGTTGCCATTTCATTGACCACAAAACCCCCCAAAAAACAAAACAAAAACAAAACAAAACAAAAAAACCAACAAAATCAAGACAGCTGAATTAAAGCACACGTTGATGAAAGCTTTAATAAATATGACGGACCGCTGACAAAAATAAATAGTTGTATTATTTGTGGCGAAAACACACACACACACACACACACACACGCACGACAGAAACGATATCGAGGAAAAGTGTGGTCAACAAAAGCCGTGACCAGCGTCCAGCACAGTACTGACCCACACAGATGGCTGACAGGGTGATGATGTTGACTGCACCTCTTTTCCCGATCCACAGATGTGAGTCTGGACATTCACCACACCCAAGGGATAACACATCAATAGGTCTGATCCCCTGACTCGAGCTGTCTATTCCGTGTGCACACAGCCTGTTGTTCCTTGTTCCTTGCTCTGAGTACTGCCGACCAACGGTCGTTTTCATTTCAAGTCACAGTGTTTAAAAAAAAAAAAAAAAAAAGAACTCACGCACAACACACGGTCATGTGTTCAGTAGTAAAACTACTGCTCATTGCAAGCTCTGTGTGTGTGTGACCGTACCCAAGAAGAACTCGCCTTTGCGTCTGGGTGGATGTATAAAGTACACGCACATCCTAGGATCCAAACCATGGCCCGTTCCTATTCAAAAGAGAGGATGGGGGTGGGGAAAAGGAGGGGAGGGGGGGAGGAGGGGAGGAAGCAGAGGGTTGTCGTCACTCACAGTATGCCACCATTGTTTTGTATAGGAACTGTACTGACACACGCAAATACGTCACTTTCCGATACACACCCCAGTTCATTTTCAGCAACGCCAGATCAACTTTCTGATAATATACACGTCACAGTCCTTGTAATTATAATTATCGCTGCACGTGTGCACACGTCGTCACCCGTTTCAGAATCAAGGTCACCACCGACGGTTGTTTTTTTGTTTGTGTGTGTGTGTTGTGTGTTTTTTTTTTTTTTTAAAGCTTGAGGTAAACAAACAGTGTGGATTCCACGATACAACTATAACACAAGGAATATGTCATCGGTATAGAGCACATAATTATGTGGGGAATATATCGGCGGCATTGAGAGCTTGTGAATTCCTCGCGAACTATCACACGTTTGACCCCATGGTTGAAGTTAACCGAGCCACCATGTCACATCGTCACAAAGAATAATAATGCCTTCAATATAACAACACCTACAAATGATGTAATAATGATGTGTACATTCATCATAGAAATAACAATAATCGGTTCTCTAAAAAAAAAAAAAAAAAAAAAGGAAGAAATATTGAATGCGTCATCGGTGATCGAAAACTTCAAAAACGAAACAAAACAAGTTAAAAGGGGGCACCAAATGAAATCCAAGCCTTGTCAGCCAACGGCAATATACATTAACCCCTTGACTCCTGCTGACGAGTATGTATACTCGTCAATGAAGGGTTGTCACCTCACCGAGATACGACAAAGAGTTAACAGGTCATGACGTCAGTCACCACGTACTCCTTATTTGGACTTCCTCCTCTTGGAAGTGCCTTACTTTTGAAGTGCCTTACTGTTGAAATGCATTACTTTTGAAGTGTCTTACTTTTGAGTGCATTACTTTTTTGTTCAGAAGAAAAAAAAAATCAACTACATGATCGACAGGTACACAAAATGTCGAGACTGCACTTTTTATTTTTAACTCATGCCACACTGATTTCAAGTCACCATGGTTCAGCAGTCAGGGGGTTAAACTTCAAGATAATGTACTTTTTTCTTAGAAACGTTCCCGCTGCTAATAATAAAACAATCGTTTTGATTGTGTGTGTGTGTGTGTGTGTGTGACTTTTGCCACTAACACTTTCTGCCTTCTCCTGCTAAGGAAACCACAAAGAGAGAAGACTATGACGTCACACACTGGTGTGGTCAATCGCACCGTAGCACTCGGTAGGCAATGTTTAAACCTTCCCTCCCCCCCCCCCCTCCCCGCCGCTAATTATGTAAAACGTAGCCGTCTATCTTGATCCCTAAAGAAACCGCAAATTGGTGGCATCCAAAAAAGTCGAGCACGGAGTCTCTCGCCTCTGTCATTGCATTCAAACTCAATGGCGACGCTTCACGGCTGTGCAATTTGCGATCTTCGATCATCCTAATTCTGATTACCAGTTATGTCTGTAATTATCGACAGAATTATGAGAACTGTGAAGTAACGGGTAGGTAGTACGCCAAGCTGACCGAGGCTAGGCACGAACTGAAAGAGCTCAGCGGTTGACTCTATTGTGATTCTGAGGTGGCACTCTCTCACAGAATAGAACTGAATAGAACTGTAAGTATCGGCTTGTGGTTTAATTTAGTGACCCCTTTAAAAGCAAAAAAAAACAAACCAAAAAACAACAACAAAAAAACAACAACAACAAAAACAACCAAAACAAAACAACAACAACAACCCCCCCCCCCGAAAAAAAACAAAAAACAAAAAAAACCCCAAAAAAACCCAAACCAACCAAAAATAAAAATAAAACCAAACGAAAACCAAACAAACAACAACAACAACAAAAAACCGATATAGTGAAGTCCCATCCCGTCCACAACTTACTCCAATGAAGTCTCGAGTCATTGCCTGGCTACGCAACTATCATAACATCCGGCTTTAAGGTAAGCTGGTAACTGCATATGAGCTAGCTACTGGAACTACAAAGTCAGTCAGGCCCGTAGTATAGTAGTTGTTGTTGAAAGTTCCGCTTCCAGTTTTTTCCCGCCACCAAGTTCAAAAACACGAACATACACACACACACACACCAAGTGTTCTCCCCATGAGGTAGTGAGTGAATCATTGATGCCCGTGACACACGCACAGAACAAACAGTGTGGGCAAGCAATTGGACAGAGTCCGGTCGTGACCACGTAACATCTGGCCAAAAGCAGTCGAGGCGGGCTGGGGTGGGTGGGGTGGGGTGAGCCATCACGTTGAAATGAACTCTGTCCCTTACTTGGTTTCTCTTGTCAGTTGCCTTTTTTTTTTCTTTTTGTACTCCGCAAATCTCCAACACCGCAACGCATGCCTCATCCCTGATCCAAAAGACACCACGAACGTTCAGGTCATTCTGGTTTTAACCACGGACAATGAGAGAGAGAGAGAGAGAACGAGAGAGAGAGAGAAACACAAGGGCACTGATGACGACGAACTGATAATCATTATAATAATAACAACGCAATGAATCTGACCATTAAATACATTTAGAGACATGTACACACGCGGTATACTTATTTCTTCCACATTGTCTCTTGTCTGTCTGTGTCGGGAACTGTATATCAATTGACGACAGTCGAACAAAATTTAAAAAAAAAAAAGAAAAAAAAAAGAGAAGAAGTACTGACGACGGTGTATGCACTACACCTGTTCGACACACACACACCGGTCCACACAGGTCCTCGCAGGGGACAGTGTTTGAGAATGGGGTTAGGGACGTGGGGGGTTTGGGGGAGGGGGCCAGGGGGGGGTTCGAAGAAGGAGATGTGTGTGTGTGTGTGTGTGGTGGAAGAGGGGTGAAAGGGTCGTCAGAGGGAGGAGGAGGTCATCAGGTGAGAAGACGGCCGGACAGCAGCCCCCACAGCAGGACTGACCACCACGTGCTGCACACGGACAGCAGGAGGCTGTCTGCTGATGACCGCCCGTCCTGCTGACCCTCGGACGTGGAGCCTGCACAAAGAAAAAAAAAATCAATCAATTACGGTATGTGTTCAGAAACCGCCAGGCCATAGCCTCTCAGGAAGAGGGTACTACTGTGAACACACAGTTT
This sequence comes from Babylonia areolata, assembly GCF_041734735.1. NCBI lineage: Eukaryota > Metazoa > Mollusca > Gastropoda > Neogastropoda > Buccinidae > Babylonia > Babylonia areolata. Next base: position 18,308,137 of record NC_134880.1, on the reverse strand, counting down.
CAGTTTCTCGAGGAGGCGTCACTGCGTTCGGGCCAATCCATATACGTTGTATCACATCTGCTAGGCAGATGTCTGACCAGCAGCAGCATATATAACCCAACGCGCTTAGTTAGGCCTTGAGTACACGCATATATGTTTCAGAGTGGATTTTTTTCTACACAAGTTTGCCAAAGGACAACACTCTAGTTGCCACGTGTTCTTTTTCATTGCGCTAAGTGAGTGTAGCAAACGGGACCTCGGTTTATCGTCTCATCCGATTGACTAGACGCTCAGTTTGATTTTCAAGTCAAACTTGGGAGAAAGGACGAGAGCGGGATTCGAACACAGAACCTCAACAAATTTGTGTATAGGCAGATGGACGTCTTAACCATTCTGCCACCTTCCTCAATAGTCACACAATGACAATGTCGCCCAGTAAGTTATAAACTACAAACTGAATAATGTGTAACTAATAGTAACCAAAGACACAATACAGCGCGCATTTTAAATGCTCACACAGGTAAACAGTGACCTGTTTTTACATTCATATGAGTTTCCTTTGATGAGGTAATACGTAAATCAAGTTCAGATGAAGTTGGGTGATTGTAATATTGATGTGATTATTAAACTTATGTCTGAGGTCATTCAAAGTGGGCGTCAAAAGAAAAAAGTGAAGTTTAGTTTCTTCACCTCATCTGCTTAAGAGACAAAATAAGATCACAGACAGACATTTAACATACAATAAAGACGACGATGAATAAAGATGTCAGAAATCCTTAAACTGAACCTTGTTAGAGCAAGAGAGA
>NC_134880.1:18297352-18304852 GCF_041734735.1 Babylonia areolata | reverse complement strand
ATCCTACAACTACCCACCACCCCTAACTCCCTCTCCCACTCCCTCCCTACCTCTCTCCCTTTTCTTCTGTCACACACGCTCCAACCCATCCTTTCTTCCGTTCCCTCAGTCGATCCTCTCCCTCTTCTTCCTTCCTTTCTTCCTACGACCCAGCTCCACTGCTGTCCTACCTCCACCCCCAGCCACGCCCCCCCCCCTGCCACCCCCAGCCCCCCCACTCCCCGGCCTATACCCTGCCACACTTCTAATTCTTCCTCTGACGGCCCCACAGACGGACAAGACAAGCCAATACTAGACAAAAGACAAGACTTGTGTTACAATACAAGACTAAGTCTTACAGACTAAGATCTTGACAGACAAGACAAAGACAAAGACAAAGGACCGAGACGTAGCACAGCACAAGACTTGCAGACTAACATGTTGGCAGACAAGACAAGGCAAGACAAGACAAAAGACAAAACGTAGCAGCAAAACAAGACTTACAGACCAAGATCTTGGCAGACAAGACAAAGACACAAGACGTAAGCACAACACAAGACTTACACACTAAGATGTTGGCAGACAAGACAAGACAAAGATAAGACAAGACAAAGACACAAGACGAGACGTAGCAGCACAACACAAGACTTAGCAGACTAATATGTTGGCAGACAAGACAAGGCAAGACAAGACAAGACAAAAGACAAGACGTAGCAGCACAACACAAGACTTACAGACTAAGATCTTGACAGACAAGACAAAGACAAGACGTAAGCACAACACAAGACTTACACACTAAGATGTTGGCAGACAAGACAAGGCAAGGCAAGACAAGACAAAATAAGACAAGACAAAAGACAAAACGTAGCAGCAAAACACAAGACTTACAGACCAAGATCTTGGGAGACAAGACAAAGACACAAGACGAGATGTAGCAGCACAAAACAAGACTTACAGACTAAGATCTTGACAGACAAGACAAAGACAAGACGTAAGCACAACGCAAGACTTACAAACTAAGATGTTGGCAGACAAGACAAGACAAAGATAAGACAAGACAAGACAAGATAAGACAAAACAAAGACAAGACGTAAGCACAACACCAGACTTACAGACCAAGATGCTGGCAGACAAGACAAAGACACAAGGCAAGACGTGGCACAGCACAAGACTTACAGACCAAGATCGCGTCAGACAAGACAAGACAAGACAAGACAAGATAAAAGATCAAACGTAAGCACAACACAAGACTTACAGACCAAGATCTTGGCAGACAAAACAAAGACACAAGACAAGACGTAAGCACAACCCAAGACTTACAGACTAAGATGTTGACGATCAGGCTGTCGATCTTCTCGGCCGAGCTGCGGCAGATGTAGGTGCCCTTGTCCCGCTCGCGGCTGCGGTCGATGATGAGCTCGGAGATGAGGGCCTGCTGCTCGATGGAGCGGAACTTGGTGATGATGACATGACTCTGGGAGCGCGTGTCGATCTTGCTGCCGTCCTTGAACCAGTCGATGTCCTCGGGGATCTGGGAGCCGCCCGTGGCGTTGCAGGTCAGGTGGATGGGGTCGCCCAGGTTCACGAACATCTTGCCTTTCATAGAAATGGCTGGGGATGTGGGATGCAGGGATGGTGGCGTGGCGGCGGGCAAGGCAGGCGAAGGAGGGGGGGGGGGAGCAGGGGGGGTGGGGGTGGGGGGAATGGGTGGGTAGAGAAATACCCCGGTTTTTAAACACAACATTTACAGCAAGGAACGAAAGAACGAAGAAAAAAAAAAGATGTAAAAACAAACAAACAAACCAGTGTCCAAAAATTAATGGTGATGGATGGACTGGTAATTGCGATAAATGTACCAGTGGTTCAAAATCAAACACGCGCACTCACAAAAACCAAAACCAAATCAAATTAAATAAAACAAAACTGCCGACTACACTAAAATCAAATGACGGTGATAAATGTACCCATGGTTAAAAAAAAAAAAAAATCAAACCAACCCACAAAAATAATCCAATCAAACCAGAAGAAAAGAACCAACCGAATCGAAACTTAAAACATGAATAATAAACGACAGTAACCTTTTGCTGCTGAACTACCCCCCATGCCCCCCCCCCCCCCTTCTCCAAGCCACCCCGCCCTCCCAAACTAATGCCGCTTTATATTTCCCAGTGCCTTTCATACACAGCTAACGAAAAAAGGGACAGAGAAAAAAAAAAAAAAGCAGAGAAACTTCACTTCACAGGTAAACATAATTAAGGAAACGAACAGCTTAGATACAGAAACAAACAAACAAAAATCAAAATAAGCTGTTGAACGATAACATTTAAAAAGTGTGAACTGCATCTTGACACAACAAAGAAATCGAAAAAGGCAAGCAGATAAAAAAAAGAACGATAAACAACATCAAAGCCGACCAGAACGTAAAGGTTGAAACACACTTGTCAACGAGCAACAGAATACCGAACACACACAACCGACAACTTCCTCTAGAAACCGTGGCAGCATTAAATTACCTTGAGTGATTAGTCAACACACACACACACACACACACACACACACACACACACACACACACACACACGCACGCACGCACACACACACACACACACACACACACACACACACACACACACACACACACAATTAATACATAACAGTGTGTAATGTTGCGCAGTTTAACAGACGACACACAAAACAGACATATTGGTTTTCGAGATTTCCTCAGACAAATCCAAAAAGCACAAACTAGATTAGAAAAAGAAGCTATACTCTTACTTTCCTAACACACGGTTCATAAAAAAAAAGAGAAAAGATTAGGTCCCTTTTGGGAACATGGGCTCTTTCTCCTCGGGGGGGTTCTTGGCAAACAGCGGTTTACGCAGCCAATGTAATTGTAACCAAAGGTGCTTTCTTGCACATACGTTTTCGTTTTCTAATAATGAAAACAACACCTGTTGTTTATAAGCTGCTAAATGACTGTCAGATTTGGCCGGAACCTTTCAAGCTTTTTATGGTGCACGTGTGTGTGAAACAGCTATTTATGCGTGAATCATCCCTCGAACTTTGTTTCTTTTTTTTAAAAAAAAAACATTTCAGAAAACATCTCATTCTCTCTAAACTCTGTGGACAGTCATGGGAGTACCGCACAGAAGAACTGTTCACCAGATTCCTCTGGGTTTGTCGGTTGTGTGAGTCAAAGCTTGTGTCTGTGCTAGTGCTTTTCCTGTCCATTCTGCAACACTGCCAGCTCACCGATTTTTATTTTTCCTGCTCACCCGTCTCCCTCCCTCCCTCAACAGTTCCTCGGAGCACTGGTTTTGGCAAGGCCATTAAATCTTGTCACGTGGCCATTCCTGCGTAGCTCTCTTTTCTTAACTGATGTTAGAAGACCTTCATAAGGTCCAATGTTCTGCTTGATAATTCGGTGAACTTGTTCGTAGGTGGTTTGATCAGTGTGTCTGATGTTTAGTATCTGGCGATAAAACCTCGTTTTCTATGGTTGAATTCTTCTTTCTTAATCCGCCGTGCAGGTGCATTTTTTGCATGCATTCAGGAAGACAGAACAGACCAGTGAATGCTGGAGTCTGGTTGTGTGTTTCCTGGAGATGTTGCTGTCCTTCCATTATGAATTCATTCTCTACAGTGCTGATGTTGTCTTTGCTACCCTTGAGGATTTCCTTTACTGCTGACAATGGACCCCAGGTAGAGATGAACCGTTGAACACTTCCTACTTTCTGTCCCTGGACAGTTCTATCAGCAGTGATGGTGGTGGTGTGGCTGGCCATCAGCTTGGTCATTTCAGCGCTGATTTCCAAGCCATATCTTGTCGATATTTCATCTGGTTTATTTTTAACCAGCTGGGTGAGTTCTTGCCCACTTCCTGCCAAACCATGGACGCCTTCTGCAAAGCGAATGTTCATGACGGTTCTTCCTCCGATGCTGACTGTGCTGACAGGGTCTTCAAGCGTGTGTGTCATGCGTTCGAGGAATATGTTGTAGAGCGTGGGGACACTTAAATTAGGGCAAACCGGACGGACTATAACTGAAGAATGGAACCACTCCCATAGCACGCTGTGTGAGAACCGCTTTTATGAAGTGGTCTTGGACTTTATGTGAAGTCTGTACTTTTTGTTGCCAAACAGTGAAACTCTGCTCGGCAGTCTTCTCTGTGTATGATTTGGTGTGCCTCAGAAAGTTGTCAAAAATCAATTTGCTTTTTTCTTTTTATTGAAGTTTTTTTTTTCTTATACTGGATATAATTTAGCGTTCAAAAACTTCTTTTAAATGACCTAGTTATTTATCACACAGCGAATATATTGCGAATCTCTAGGTCTCTGAGGTTCTGTGTTTCTGTCTTTATCTATGTCCATCCATGTCTCTCCCAATACTCCTATTTGTGTTGTTGTACCTTTGAAATATGCCAATATACGTTATATAACGTTATTGTTGTGATGATAAATCTGAAACTGACATCTCATATTGATTCAATAATATTAAATGTTCAAATCACCAACCTCTGTCTCTTGTCTCTCTTCATGCATTTATTCATGTACCTGTACGCAATTTCACATTATTTGAACATTTTCTTTGTAATGTTATGGGTTTATTTGCTGACCTCATCATCTGCACCATCTCTGTGGTATTACTTCTTCCACGCCGCTCATTCTGAGTCCCCCTTACACGGCCCACCCAGCTTTGTCTGTCGCAAACCCAGATTCGGCAGCCTGCAAGGAACCATCGATGTTACGACGCCAGGTCACACACCAGAGGAGACCCTGCACCGCTGCTGAGTCACTTCGTTGGTGGTCAGTAGTGCCTGCCTGTTCTGATTTATTAACGTACTTTGCACCACCTACTAAACCGCATACTGACGACAATAATAGCATTTCCGGTAAATATCTTTATAATCGGCAGACGAATAGATTATATCCGATAACGTTTCTGTGATCAGTAGAAAGTTAAACATTATTTTTGGTAAATATTTTGATAAGCTGAATGTTAAACATAATTTCCGGTAAATGTTCCTGTGATTAGCAGACTGTCAAACATCACTGCCGTCAAATGTTTCTTCTAATCATCAGACTGTAAATATCATTTCCGGTAAATATTCCTGTAATCAAGCAGCCTGGTAATAAAAAAAAATAAAAATAAAAAAAACAAGAAAAAAGAAAGAAAACAGAAAAAAAAGAAAAAGAAGAAAAGTTTTCGGGGTAAACGTTCCCGTAATCAGCAGATTGTTTGAATCGTTCCCAAGATGCTTTGTGCAAAGTCAGTGCCAGACACCAATGAAGGAGTTTTTAAAAAGGAGAACCTTATTCATTTCTTTCTTCTTATTATTATTTTTTTTTTTGTGTGGTTATTTTTCTTCCGTTTCATTGAGTAATGATGACGTTTTACGCCTCAGTACTCCATCGATTTTCTCGTCTGCCCAATGAGGGTAACAAAAGGAAATGAGAGGAGGAGGAGGGAGGAAGAGGGGAGAAGGGGCGGGAACCGGGGAGTTTGGGCGGGGTTGGGTGGGGAGTCGCGGAATAAGAAGTTCGATATCGATCTCTGGATATCTTTAGCCTTCCCCCACCCGCCTTCCCCCGCCATCGAGGAAAGAGGAAAATTACTGTTTGACGACAAAGTATTTTGAATCTAAATAGCTCCATGTTCTGTCTGTCTGTCTGTCTGTCTGCATGCTTGCTTGCTTGCTTCCATTTCCTTCACTACAACCGTCTCTATATTTGTATCTGTATCTGTAGACCTCTCCCCCTCTCCTCTCTCTCTCTCTCTCTCTCACATAAAGATTCATTTGCGCTTGCATTTGTGCTGATAGAATATTTGAAATAATATAATTTTTTTTTTTTAATAAAGACCATACGTTTATGTTCACACCGCTCCATCCTCACCCATCTCACCCACACGCACACATTGCCTCATTTTTTTTTTTTTCAAACAAATCAAAGTTGAGTGTTCATGTCAGGAAGTCGTCCTTCTTTTCTTGTTCTTGTTTTCTGTTTTGCTTTTCTTTCTTTCTCTTTCTTCATTCATTTTTCATTCATTTTGCTCTTTGTTCTCTTTGTACTTTTCCAATTCATATTATTATGATTATTATAATTATGATTATGATGATGATGATGATGATAATTATTATTATTAACATCATCATCATCATTATTATTATTATATCATCATCATCATCATCATCGTTATTATTATTATTATTATTATTATTACTTCGGTGTTGAACTGTCATCTTACGTATTCGTTTTTTTTAATACTTTTTTTTTCGTCATTTTCACGTCATTTTCTTACTTTTTGCTGTAGATTAATATTTTGTATATACTGTAAAAAGTTTTGAAGTATAAGAACAGGTCTATCGATCATTGCTTTCACAGGTAAAATCATCTTCAAACAAATATTCTTTTGGGTATTCCACGTGTAAACGGACCATGAAAAAACAGAAAAGAATGCTTTCTTTTAAATGGGTCTTCATATTACTATTGTGTCTGCCAATTGTCTTGGTATTAATGATGCTCGCTAAAGAAGAGACGCTTTTCGTGACCGCATTTACTTTCTCTAAGACACTCATTTTGAATATGAATTTGAGAAATACATATTTGCAGAACTGGGATATAAATACTTTGTTTATGTGCATCAAATGATTATAATTTCAGGGGTGTTGCACTCTTACAAAATAATACCTATTTTATAGAACACTACACGCGCTGTCAAGTGATTCGTCACGTTTAGTATCATACTTCTCCGAGAGTTTAAAGAAATCATGAAATAACTTGTTTCACCAGGTTAACGGAAGACATGAACTCGATAAATCGCTTTGGGAACTAGTCTTTTTTTTTTTTTTTTTTTTTTTTTTTTTGGTAGCCGCTTGATAAATGGATTCGACATAGTTTGAGCCATCTTTGGGGAAATATATGATTAATGGCTTCGCTGTTGCAGCCTTGTTCGGAGATTACCGACAATATATCGCCTTGCCGATCTGAAAAAAACAACAAAAAACAAAAAAACGGGCACCAGAGCGGCCATTAGTTTTCCAGAAGGTCAAAATCGAAAGGGACAGAATGTCGATAAAACGGGGCCAAGGTTTACCTATCTTCTTGTTTACCGCTTCAGTTTACAGCTTTTCAGTGATGGAAACGGATGTTCAAGTTATGAAACCTAACGTTTTCCTTCTCCTGTATCTGGACAATGGCAAGGGAATTGAGGAAGACAGTAGCACAGAACAAAAGACACAAAATGTCACGTAATGCCCTGTGTACAATGTAAGTGTTTGTCTCAGGCATTCGGAAATTATCTTTGTGTTTTGCTGCCCCCTCATCTGCACCGTTTCAGTGGCAACAACAGTTTGTTATTCCCTCGCCGTGCACTCCCAGTACCTTTCCACAAGCACGTTCGTCTGCAGCATTCTCTGTCCACTGGGGAATTATCGATATTAGGACACTCCCCAGAGGAGACGCTGCATGCACTGCTGCCCAGCGAGTCAGTTCGGTCGTGGTCAGTAGTGCCTGTCATGAC
>NC_134880.1:18272352-18274852 GCF_041734735.1 Babylonia areolata | reverse complement strand
GTGCTCCCTGAATCGGTAGCGTAAGCAGCACTGACATGAAGTTGTGTACCCTGTGTATGGAAAGAGAGTTACCACTCTTTACTATTTGTTAATCGATAAAGCTTAGTTTCAGTTGAGCCAGAAATTTGCTGAAAAGTTCGCTGTTCGCAAAATTTGACGTTATTTTCCATTCGTTCCTTGTGACACTGATTTGTCAACACCGAATCAAACTCCAACCCACATTGGTACATATTGAACGTGAGAAATGTAGAGTGAACAAATCAAACGAAACAAACAAACAAACAAACAAACAAAAACAAACAAAAAAACACCCCAAAATCTAACAACAACAACAAAAAACAAACAAACAAAAAACCTCACTGTTTTTAATAATAAAAAGAAGATAAAAACAAACAGAACAATCTAAAAAGTAATCATCAGCCCGTTTCAACACTACCCAACAAAATTTCTTTCTTAATAACACGAAACTCACCTTACTTGACAAACCGCTCCAGCAAAATACGCCCATAATATTACAAAGCTAAGTATAAATAAATTGCCTGCCGTACGACAAGCTACAACCTACTCCTATTATTACTATTTTTATTTCTATTATTATTATTATTATTATTATAATTCATGACCCAGAGCTGTTACCTGATACGCATTAGACGTTTTAAATGGTAATTTTCTAATAATATATACTTCACGAAAAAAAAGAAGCTAAAGACCACTTGATAAAATCAGCAAATGAATGTTAAAAAACAAACAAACAAGCAACAAAAATATCAACAAAAAACAGCACAACAAACAACGAAAGATGATTCAGACTCTGCAGTTCGAATGAGGTCAACACTGACCTTTTCACTGAAGACAGGACACAAAACATCTGTTTTCAGGTACACGTGTTATGTACTTCGAGTAGCTAGCTTGAAAACGCGTTTGAAAAATCGTTGCTTCAGCCAAAAATGTATTTATATGACAGTTATTTAGGGGGTTAATTATTAAACACGACAGCTAAGGAAGACTTTCATTCCCAGTTTCAGTTTCAGTAGCTCAAGGAGGCGTCACTGCGTTCGGACAAATCCATATATGCTACACCACATCTGCCAAGCAGATGCCTGACCAGCGGCGTAGCCCAACGCGCTTAGTCAGGCCTTGAGAAAAAAAGAAAAAGAAAAAAAAGGTGAATAAATAATAGATAAGCGTACATGAATAAGTAACTAAATAAATAAATAGATAGATAAATAAATAATAATTATAATATGAAAAAAGGTAGTAATAATAATAATAATAATAATAATAATAAATGAATAAATAAAACAATGATGATAAATAAGCAAATAAATGCAAATAAATTCATTCCCAAAGTATGGGGAACTGCATTTGCAAGAAAGCACCTCTAGTTTTGTATTTGTATTTCTTTTTATCACAACAGATTTCTCTGTGTGAAATTCGGGCTGCTCTCCCTAGGGAGAGCGCGTCGCTACACTACAGCGCCACCCATTTTTTTCCCCCCTGCGTGCAGTGTTATTTGTTTTTCCTATCAAAGTGGATGTGTCTACAGAATTTTTGTCGCGGGTTCTTTTACGTGCGCTAAGTCCATGCTAGCAAACGGGATCTCGGTTTATCATTTCATCCGAATGACTAGCGTCCAGACCACCACTCAAGGTCTAGTGGAGGGGGAGAAAATATCGGTAGGCTGAGCCGTGATTCGAACCAGTGCGCTCAGATTCTCTCGCTTCCTAAGCGGACGCGTTACCTCAACGCTACACTCCACGAAATGAGTTATGAGTGATGCTATTACATTGACAATATACCCCACACTTTGCCGCAAATTCAGCGATTTCTGATTTCGAAAGTCCATGCATAATAAATTGCACTTTGTTTAAATTTCTTAGAAAATCATTTACTTAAATATGTGTGACAGTGTGCAGTATCAATGTGCAACAGGAACTGTGTGTGTATTTCTTTTTATCACAACAGATTTCTCTGTGTGAAATTCGGGCTGCTCTCCCCAGGGAGAGCGTGTCGCTACACTACAGCGCCACCCATTTTTTGTATTTTTTCCTGCGTGCAGTTTTATTTGTTTTTCCTATCGAAGTGGATTTTTCTTCAGAATTTTGCCAGGAACAACCCTTTTGTTGCCGTGGGTTCTTTTACTTGCGCTGAGTGCATGCTGCACACGGGACCTCGGTTTATCGTCCGAATGACTGTTCAATGTTCGTGTCGTTCAATATACTTATACAGATAATTGCTATGTAATAATAAAGTTGTTTTTTTGTTTGTTTTTTTGCTGCCCCACCATCTGCACCGTTTCAGTGGCATTACTCCCACGCCGCTAATTTAGATTCCCCCATACACGGCCACACCCGGGTTCGTCCGTCGCAGTTCCAGCGTCGGCAGTCCACAGGGAGCCATCGATGTTAGGTCGCCAGGAGGCCACACACCAGAGGAGACCCTGCACTGCTGCTGAATCACTTCGGTGGTGTTCAGTGGTGCCTGTTCTGATATAACGTAC
>NC_134880.1:18259852-18264852 GCF_041734735.1 Babylonia areolata | reverse complement strand
GAAAAAAAAAATGTCATAGATGAAGCTGATAGCCATCGAAAAATCACATGCGTTTGTTCTTCAAGATATGGTAGTTTGAAACGTCGAGAAACCTGTCATTAATTATGGAGAATTGTGGGATTTTGGGATAAGTTAAACAGATTATGACATTAACCCGTCCACAAGCTCAGTTTCTGAATTTGGCGTCATGGATAGCGACCGCAATCCAAAAACCGTAGGTCATTATAAAATCTGTGCTCAAAATTTACACAGCTAGATCGCTGTACAGCCTGAAAAAGCTTCACAGACGGGCAACATCCTTACATTACTGTACTGTTAACCTCCGCTTTCCAGAGTATCAGTATCAGTAGCTCAATGAGGCGTCACTGCGTTCAGTCAAATCCATATATATATACTACACCACATCTGCTAAGCAGATGCCTGACCAGCAGCGAAACCCAACGCGCTTAGTCAGGCTTTGAGGGAAAAAAAGAAAGAAAAAAAAAGGGAAGTAAATGTATATTTAATTAATAAAAATTAAAATAAATGAATTGATGAAGAAGACGAAGAAGAAAGAGAAGAAGAAGAAGAAGAAGAAGAAAGAGGGGTTTGCTGGTTATGTAGGTATCCATTCAGGGGTCTGTTTGTACCGCAAAAAAAAGAGAAGAAAAACTGATTTCGGAACGAAAAGCGGTCACTGTTGATGTCGTAACATGGCCGGGAACTATTGCTGCTGATGTAATGTGACCATTGCTTAGGGTTGTTCTGTCCGAGACAACCCATTTTCCAGGCAGATGGCTTCGAGGTACCTGACTGCACTCAGACCGGCTTACGACCTGAATGACTTTCAAATATCGATTGGTGTGTGTGTGTGTGTGTGTGTGTGTGTGTGTGTGTGTGTGTGTGTGTGTGTGTGTGTGTGTGTGTGTGTGTGTGTGTGTGTGTGTGTGTGTGTGTGTGTGTGTGTGTGTGTGTGTGTGTGTGTGTGTGAGTGTGTGTGTGTGTGTGTGTGTGTGTGTTTGAGTGTGTGTGTGTGTGTGTGTGTGTGTTTGAGTGTGTGTGTGTGTGTGTGTGTGTGTGTGTGTGTGTGTGTGTGTTTGAGTGTGTGTGTGTGTGTGTGTGTGTGTGTGTGTGTGTGTGTGTGTTTGAGTGTGTGTGTGTGTGTGTGTGTGTGTGTGTGTGTGTGTGTGTGCATGTGTGTGTATGTGTGTGTGAAAGAGAGAGAGACAGAGAGAGAGACACACACAGAGAGAGACACACAGAGAGAGAGACAGAGAGAGACAGAGACAGAGACAGACACACACACACACAGAGAGAGAGAGAGAGAGAGACAGAGAGAGAGAGAGACAGAGAGAGAGAGAGAGAGAGAGAGAGACAGAGAGACGTTGAACGGGCAAAACAAAACGGGAAGGGCGGGTGCGCGGTACAAGACAAAAAGCGTCAAACTCTCAACAACCCGTGGCACCACCCTTTAAACAGACAGCAGCCTGACACGGGAAACAGGCAAAGCGGACTTGCTCCACAGATAAAGGCACACCACAGAATGGGAGGCAGACCAAGACACTTTCTATTGACAGCCGACAAAAAAAAAAAAAAAAAAAAAAAAAAAAAAAAATCACTTGCCTGAAGGTCTGGCACTGCGCCAAGGTGCTCACAACACCGCTTTCTTTCACTAGCTCACTTCGCTGCCCTAGTAGTCTTAGAAGCTAGCTGTACAACAGCAATGACAGCCATAGTTCGTATTTTGGAGTGGAGAGGGGGGTGGGGGGGGGGGCGGGACACCAACGTATGCAGACTAATGGTATACCACGGTCTGTGACACGCCAGACAGAGCCAACCATCCAGAATAATTGGGCAGTCAGTCAGTCAGTCAGTCAGAAAGTTCAGGTGTCAAAAATCAGTGTTGAGTGAAAAATCGGTTTCGTCGTAGCTTGTCAATATTTTATTACGACATGGCGTTTTTGAAAGGGGAGAATAAACCTAGCAGCATATTTTCCTGAAAGGGTCGAAAACAAAACAAAACAAAAAACAACAACAACAACAACAACAACAAAAATCCCCCCCCCCCCACCCCCCGCCCAAAACTATGGGTGCAGTTACTGGGACAGTCTTTACTGCTTGCTTGTTTGAAAAAAACAAAAAACAAAACAAAAAAAGAAAAAAAAAGACGATGTCTGCAAGAGAGTGAGCCTGAAGAATTTGAATTATCAGAATGTGGAGCGAAGTTCCTTCGGTACAAAAAGTCTCTGCAAAAAACACGTAGTAAAGAAGTTACTTTCAGACAAGTTTTTTTTTCTCCACCCAATCGATATTTCCCAGGGACTACCTTTGGGGGTCCTATATAATCAGGCGTGCAAGTAGCTGCTGCAAATGTGAGACATAAATGTAATAATTATGGAGAATGGAGAATTCTCTGGCTGTTGTGGGAAATGGTGAACGGTGTATTTGGGGCCACACACACACACACACACACACGGACACAGACATTGTTTATTGCCATTGACAATACTATCCTTTGGCAAGGGGGGGTGGATGGGGGGGGGGGACAATGTATGAACAAAAGAATAACGGTGGTTTACAGATAAATTGACATAATGCTAAGAGTAAAATGAAAATCAACGACACAATACAACGCATAAAATACAACATATTGCTATGATTAAAAAGGAACATAGAAGAGAGAGAGAGAGAGAGAGAGAGAGAGAGAGAGAGAGAGGAACAGAGAGAGACAGAGTTAGAGTGAGTGAGACAGACTGAGAAAGAGATAGACAAACAAATATGGAAACGGAGAGAGAGAGAGAGAGAGAGAGAGGGGTGGGAGAGGGGGGGGGGGAGTTAGAGAGATCGTCTGACGCACAGGCGATAATGCGATCATAAATGATTTATGTGCTTTCATCCAACCATCTCACAACACAAATGAAGACAAATAGCCTACCGCAGGGCAAAATTACATATACACAACCCACGTGAATTTTGACATCAAATGTTGACAATTTACACGTGAAGAAAATATCGAGTTTGAATGAATTAGATTATAATATATTGAGTTAGCACTCAGACTGATTACGTGAATCGTTTTGAGAGCTTTCAAAATACAGAAAGGCGTTTTGGACCATTAGTGTTGATAAACCGACCGGGAGACCTTGATTCAATAATGCTCCTGCAGACACACACACACACACACACACACACACACACACACACACACACACACACACACACAAACACACGCACAAACACACACACAAACACAAACACAAACACACAAACACACACACACACACAAAGCATATATGTACACACATGCGCGTATACCCCACCCCCCCACTCAAACATGCGCACATACATACATACACACACACGCGCGCGCGCTCGCGTGCAAACACACACACTCCCCCCTCCGCCCCCCCCCCCCCTCACACACACATACACACACACACGCACATATTTATCAAGTGGTACGATCTGAACCCAACCAGTTAAACATGCCATATTAAGATACCTCTCCAAAGAGTAGGGGTTTTTTTGTTTTTTTGTTTTTTTTTTTCAAAATAACTCTTATTTTATCCAGAAAAGGTGCTTGTGGATATTCAGTGTTACCTACTCTTGAAATTCACGAAAAAAAAATTTCCTTGCCCTCAAGAAAAAAAAAGTCGCCAACATCTCATGAAAACCTTACACAATATAATTTATCACTGATGTGTTGTTTCTGACTGCAACTTATTGCCGGTATATTCTCTCTCTCTCTCTCTCTCTCTCTCTCTCTCTCTCTCTCTCTCTCTAGCGTCCCCACACCCCTTCCCAGAAAAAAACCCCCATGATTACTGTAGAATATAGATGTCTGCCATAACTTCCTCCCCCCTCTCCGCCCCCTCCCCCCCAACCCCCAAGTTCCTCCCCCATCCTCATGTCCGGCACCGTTTCCATGGAGACAAATGGACACCACACCACACCACACCCCCACACACTCACACCGATGCACAATATGAAAACTTGATGCAGTCACATCCTCGTCCCTAGGGACATTCCTTCCATGCTGTTAAGTTGCTTCATTTTGTCCCAGAGGCATTTTTTTTCTCTGGTACCTAAAAAAAAAAAACAAAAAAAAACAAAAAAAAAAAACAACCTAGCATAAAGAATAAGAACAAAAACAACAACAACAACAACAACAACAAACAAACAAACAAAAAAACCCAAACAAACACAACAACAACAAAAATAAATAAACAACATCCAACTGATACACAAATATGTTTTCGACAGGGCGCGATAGCATTTTTGTGTGAAAAAAAAAGAGTCTGTTTTTGTTTTTGCTTGTTGTTGTTGTTGTTGTTTTTGCTTTAAAAGTAATCTTGGTGCATGTTGATGATTTCAGATGTTTTCTTCTTCTTTTTTTTTTTTTTTTCTTTTCTGTTGTCTTTGTAGAAACAGCATCAACATAACTGAATTAAGAGAGAGACAGACACAGAGGAGGTGGGGAGAGGGAGAGAGAGAGAGAGAGAGAGAGAGAGAGAGAGAGAGAGAGAGAGAGAGAGAGAGAGAGAGAGAGAGAGAAGCGAGAGACAGACAAACAGACAGACAGACAAACAGACAGACAGACCGAGGCTGAGAGCATTGTGTTAAAAAAAAAAAATGGCTGGATAGTTTCAACCGCAAAAAGTTTCGAAAGATTTGTCTCTGTCTTTCTTTAAAATGAAATATTGTTTCAGCAGAGACACCACTTTTCAACAAGTTACTCAGGCAGGGTGTTAACAGTCCAAGAGTCCATTTTTCTGTCATGCCCAAACCTGAAATTTATCGCCTTCCTTTGATGCAAAAGTTTTCCAAACCTGAAAAAAGCCAACCGATGATTTTCAACTTTTCGTAACCCCCTCCCCTCCCCCCAACCTCTTCTCTTCTCCCTTACCAATACTTGACAACTCCCAATCCCCATCCCACCCCCTGCCCACCCTCCCCTACAACACACCCCGCCACCCTTCCACACACACACACCCTACTCTACAACCACGTACGTGTTCCAC
>NC_134880.1:18254852-18257352 GCF_041734735.1 Babylonia areolata | reverse complement strand
TGCTTTGGAAGTTCAGACAAAATAAATACACATGCAAGTCAAACAATACGCTGCCACTCCTCCTCCTCCTCCCACACCCTCACACCCTGACAGCCTTTACTGAGCTCTCAGAACAGCTGGCAACAAACCGAAAAGAGTCTCAACCCCCCCCCCCTACCCCCCCCCCCCCACCCCATCCTCCCGAACTCCCTAACCCGTGACGTGGTGTTGGAACATGAACAACCACCTTCCTCCCCCTTCCAACTGCATCATTTTTTTTTTAAAATTTTTTTTTAATAATAATATTACTATTCTACTCGGCTAGATTTCTAATCACTTTGGGTTAGTAACTTGTTGGTGCAATTTGTGTAATTTGAAATTAGGTGTTTTTGTGTTCAGATATACTCTAAACACACGCAGCATTATTTCATTTACTTAGTTAATTACAAGTCCGTTATGTACTGTGTAACCTTGCCACATACATTATTGTTTGCCTTTTGCTCATTTTTTTCCCCCATGTGCTCCCATGTTGACGTTTTCGAACAAATCCTGTCTTGTCTTGTCACTGCCGAACCTTAACTCAGACAACTACAGTTGCCTACAGGATATAGCTTAACACCACTACCGTCGCATCAAATTCATCATGAACGGAGAAAAAGAAGGTAGAGGTCTTCTTCTTCTTCTTCTTCTTCTTCTTCTTCTACTCCTTCTTCTTCTGCTTCTGCTCCTTCTTATTCTGCTCCTTTTTCTTCTTCTTCCCCCTCTTATTCGGTCAAGAGTCACTAGGACGTCGCCCGCACACACAGAAGAACCGTTCAACCAGATTCCTACATGTCTGTCAAAGTTGTGTGTCAAACAAAGCCTGGTTCTCTGCAAAATGGTTTTCCCAGCCATTCTACAAATGTTGTCAGTCCATTGTTAATTCTTCTCCCCCTGTCTCCCTCACACAACAGCTCCTTGGAGGATTGTTTAAAGCTAGGTCGCTGGATCCTCGTGTGATAAGCACACGAAAGGGGAAATCAAGATACAAAAAAAAAAAAAAAAAATACACGAGACCCCCTTCGCCCCTCCCCCCCACGCCCCCTCACCCCCCACCCCCTCCCCGCCGTCCCCCAACCTTCCTCACATGACGACGAATACATCCCCTGAAACTTAACGGCCTCCGACAGAAAGTTTGGCAGTGTTGAAGTAGCTTGCAGTCACCGACTGTCCTAAAAAAAACTTCTTTGGCCCGAGAGAGTGGGGGATGTAACTTGGGCAAGACACTATGCACAATTATCAAATTCTAGCCCAGATTGTCGGGACAGCAGTTACCTCCTCTGCTGTTTTGATGGTCATAGTCAAACACAACTATCATATACACATACAGAAGTAGCAGAGATGAGAGGTGAAGGATAGGCTTGGTGGTGTGAGGCCTGAGACTTCAAGACAACTAGGTGCTCAGTCTTCTTACAGAGATGGGTATTCCGCAGATACGGATGAAACTGTTTATTTGCATTCTTTGACTTTAATGTTCACACGTTTGTTTAATTTCATTCTAAAACTGACTTGAATTGCATGTTTACACGTTTGTTAATTTCATTCTGAAATTGAATTCAACTGAAATCTTTAAAATATTTATTTCAAATAACATTAAATGAAATAAATACTGTTCTGTAGTTCTTCCAGTTCTTTCTTTCTCTCTTTCTTCTTTCTTTCTTTCTTTCTTTCTCTCTTTCTTTCTTTTTGTCTGCCTGTCCGTCCGTCTGTCTGTCTGTCTGAAGCTACACCACATCTAAAAATCGGTAGGAAACAAAACAAAGCGAAACTTAAAGAAAATGCAAAGTGATCTGGGCAGCGAAAATGTGGTGATACGCAAAACAAAGGCAAAGTATACACTAAAAACAAAACAAAGCAGCAACAACAACAACAACAACACACACACACACACACAAACAACAACAACCCTCTATGTTTATCTGTCTAGCACATGATAACAACAGAGGTATGAGTAAGGAGAAAGAAAAATCGAAACACACAAAAAGAACAGAGACAATTGGAGACAAAAAGGAGTTAAGGAAATCACGTGAATGTCCCCCATGACAGAATTACAACAGGCTCACTGTTTATTTCCAGGGGAAGATGGAGAGGGTGTGTGTGGGGGTGTGTGTGTGGGGGGGGGGGGGGGGGGGGGGGGGGGGGGGCGGGGGGGGGAGGGGGTAAATGGAGAATACGTGGCCAGGGAAGCGAGGGGGCAAAACCCATCTCTCCACGCCTCTAACCTCGCACACCCGTCACTCATCCAAAATATGTATTCGCATCATCCATCTATGTATGAGTGTATGTAAATTAGGCTAAAAAAAAAAAAAAGTGTTCTTAAACAGTTCACCACGGTCTCTTCGCAAATTATTCAAATATTATTTCTCTTTGTCGGGCCAAAAACAGCAACAACAACAACAACAAAAAAAACACCACCACAGAATGTATAAACAATGCAACGCACGCAAGTAAGAAACGTGCCAAGATGAGTTAAGCTGGGTTG
>NC_134880.1:18247352-18249852 GCF_041734735.1 Babylonia areolata | reverse complement strand
TTTGAGGCATATCTGTTATGCATGTGTGGGTGTATGTGTGAATGTGTGTCTTCATGTTTTATATTTATTTGCTTATTTATCATCATTTTTGTCTTTTTTATTTAATTATTTATTTATTATTATTATTATTATTATTATTATTATTATTATTATTATTCTTTTATCATCATTTTCATTACTACTATCTTTTTTTTTTAATATCATAATTATTATTTATTTATGTAAGCTGATATATATATATATATATTTTTTTTTTTTTTTTTTTTCTCAAGGCCTGACTAAGCGCGTTGGGTTACGCTGCTGGTCAGGCATCTGCTTGGCAGATGTGGTGTAGCGTATATGGATTTGTCCGAACGCAGTGACGCCTCCTTGAGCTACTGAAACTGAAACTGAAACTGAATCGACAACCCCAGTCTGATAACGTCACCACCATCAAGTTTGCCCCCTGCAACCTCACATATCTTTAACTCTTTCCTCTCTAAGCTTCACTCACTGTGACCATTAACCCCTTGGATGCTGAGCCTTGGCGAAATGGGGTCAACGAGGCATGAATTTTTGAATATTTTTTTTTAGGTACTATTCACCCCTTAAGTGCTGAAACTTGGTTAAAAACTGAGATCAGCGTCACATGAAAAGTAAAATGCAAATCATTTACTTTTTGTGTGTGTACTTTTAAGACTTGTCCTTGATACTGCTGAACGAAAGGTAATGTCATCCCAAATGGTGAGAAATCCAAATAAGGGTTGAAAACTGACACCCCCGAAAACGGAGTATGGCTGCCCATAATTATGGCGGGGGTAAAAACGGTCATACACGTACAAGTCCACTCGTGTACATACAAGTGAACACGGGAGTTGCAGCCCACGAACGAAGAAGAAGAAGAAGAAGAAGAAGAAGAAGAAGAAGAAGAAGACAGCCGCCCTTAACTGACGAACATACTGGTCAGCAGCAGTCAAGTGGTTAATTAACCCATTGCGACCACCCCATCCCCCACGCCCCGTGTACGCCGTATCTTTTTCACATCATGTTAACAACAACAACAACAACAAAATGTCCGCAGACACAAGGTCAAAGAGCCGCTTCTATAGCGTTCACCTGCTTTCCCCCCAAATACTGACATCTGGACATTCGAAAAAGAAGTGTTCGATAAAAGCTACTGGGTCTGTCCGTCTGTCCTTATTGACTCACTTGTGTAAACAAAGTGAGTCTATGTTTAACCCGGTGTTCGGTTCTCTCTCTCTCTCTCTCTCTCTCTCTGTGAATGTGTGTGTGTGTGTGTCCGTCCGTGGTAAACTTTAACATTGCCATTTTCTCTGGAAATACTTTCTCTGTCAATACCAACTTTGGCTTAAAAATCGTAGGAAAAAAATCTTCACAGTCATACCAATAAGAGTTTGTAAATCTTCCGAATTAAGCCGTGTTTCTAGTATCATTAACGTTTTATTTCGTTGAGGCCATTTCCGGGATTCCGAAAACACCATATTACCTACCGCATCCCAGTTGCAGTGGCGCTGGTGACGCTTTGTGAGTGACGGCGTGACCTCGATTTCTTTGTTCGCAATTAAATTGAAAGAAAAGCAAATTCTGGACACAGACTACATCATCGACGTGTTTACTGCATATGAATCTTTTCAAGTGGATGCTCAATTAACTAGAATGAACATAAAAGAGAAATTGAATCGACCGTGTCGTACTTTCCCGGCGGGTTAACTAAATTTGTACATCTATCTAGATCCAGAGAAAAACGGCTAAATGTTGCAGCGTGATTGCGGCGATAGCCACGTCTCCATTACCGCGGACTTTAAAGAATTCTTAATTGCCCTTAAAGAATCTGTAAATGCCCGAGACACACCAAAATGATATGATTTAAACAGCGTTATCACTTGGAATACTGCAATCGATTTATCGCCCTTAAAAAAACATGCTTAAATATTAATTTTTGAACGTCATTTGTGGATCCACAATAGTGCAGTGAGAAAGACAATTTCTTCCCACCAGAACATGCTGGGTTCGAATCTTTGCTCACGTCTCTCTCTCTTTAAACCTGAAGCGTTTAAATAATAAATACAGAACACATTTAACGATTTTTTTTAAAGTGTATCACCAGTGAGTCTTGAAGGCCTTGCCTCTCTTATTTATTATTTTATTTTCCAAGGGGTGTTTTTTGTCGGTTTTTTTTTTCCCCGGTCAATGATGAAAGCCACGTTTAGAGCACAAAGGAAAAAAAAAGAGGAAAAAAAAAAAAAAAATAAAAGGTGCTCCGTGACTTGCATGTACTGTTCTGATGTACTGTTTCAGTTTCAGTAGCTCAAGGAGGCGTCACTGCGTTCGGACAAATCCATATACGCTACACCAAGTCTGCCAAGCAGATGCCTGACCAGCAGCGTAACCCAACGCGCTTAGTCAGGCCTTGAGAAAAAAAAAGAAGATAAATACATAAAAAAAGAACTACTACTACTAATAATAATATGTATAAGGCGCAAAAACTTGATGAAGTCAA
>NC_134880.1:18239852-18242352 GCF_041734735.1 Babylonia areolata | reverse complement strand
CTCTATCTCTGTGTCTCCCCCTCCCTCTCTCTCTCTCTCTGTCTCCCCCCTCGCCCCCCCCCCCCCTCTCTCTCTCTGTCTCCCCCCCCCCCCCCCACCACCATCTCTCTCTCATTAAGGTGCTTTCTGCACGGTTCAACAACATGTCATCGCTATTTTACAGCCGTGCTCCAAAACAACTCGTGGTGGTGATATCGAACTGGTGCTGTCACTTGGCGTGTGATTTAGTTTGCGTGCCTTGCCGCTGTTGTTGCTGTTGTTGTTGTTGTTATTGTTGTTGCTGCGGACGCTGTGTTTTGAAACCCTGCCGATCCTGTTTCCTTTCTGGAGAGGATGCAAAGACCTGCCGCCCTGTCATCTCTTTGGCAGGCCCCCAATTAGAGCTGGGCTGCCTTGTCAGTTTGTTATCACGGAACGGTGTGATTTATATCGTGATTGTTGTCATAGCTGGTTACCACCACCCGGGCCAAATTCCTCTCCCCTCTCTTCTGTATCTATTAAATTATCCGTGTGTGTGTGTGTGTGTGTGTGTGTGTGTGTGTGTGTGTTCGTGCGATGAGCATGTACTTGTGTTTTTGTGTGTGCCTATGTGTGTGTGTGTGTGTGTGTGTGTGTGTGTGTGTGTGTGTGTGTGTGTGTGTATCCGCGCGCGCGCGCACGAATGCACATAATATGTGGGCATATTGTGTGCACGCGTCTGTGTGTGTGTGTGTGTGTGTGTGTGTGTGTGTGTGTGTGTGTGTGTCTGCAAGTGTGCATGCGTGCTGATGATGTATGAGAGAAAGGTGAAGGTTTGCGGACAAGGAACACAGCAGCAGCAGCAAGCTCTCCTGTGATCCAAGAGAAAAGACATACATCTGCTCCCCATCTCTTGCAGCCAGCAGCCCCCTCTGCCCTTCAATCAGGCACTGGAGGTCTGGTGCTCTCTCTCTCTCTCTCTCTCTCTCTCTCTCTCTCTCTCTCTTCCCCACCACAGCACCCACTGAGCGCTTTTCAAGGAGACATGCCCTTTCACTAAGTGACAGCAGCTGGGCTATGCACTGGGGAATCGGTTAAATAGCAGATCATATTTCTCTACTAACGCACCATTACCATTACTACTCTCATGCGGTTTTGTGTGTGTGTGTGTGTGGGGGGGGGGGGGGGGGGGGGGGGGGGGGGGGGGGGGGGGGGGGGCGGAGCGAAGCGAGTCTTGTCAGCGTTTTTTGTGCTGTGTCGGGCGGGAATCCCTGTAATACTTTTGGTAAATATATCGTCACTAACAACCCCCCCACCCACCCCCCCCCCCCCGAAAAAACAACAACAACAACAACAACCCCCCAAAACAACAAATAAGATTAACACGTTGATCAACAGAAAACAGAAACGTACAGATCACATGTAAACGAACTGAAGTTTTGAAAACTCTGTTGTGAATCAACAGCCCTGACACCAATTAGTTTCCTTGAAAAATATTAAATATAACCTATATTCGATATGAACAAATAATCGTTTTTTTGTTGTTGTTGTTTTTTGTTTTGTTTTTTTGTGAACTGAGAAATTTTATACAGTCTCCTCTTCAACCACTACTACCCCCTTTTCCCTTCATGTGATAATCATTTTCAAATCTACTGTCCCATTTTCTGAAGCTGGTCTCTCTGACTTTATTTATTTATTTTATTTTATTTTTTTTATTTTTTAAAATAAAAATATACATTTTTCATTTATTTATTTATTAATTATCATTATTATTATTATTACATTTTATTTTTATTTATTTATTTTTTTTGTTTCCTTTTTTTTCTCAAGGCCTGACTATCCACGTTGGGTTACGCTGCTGGTCAGGCATCTGCTTGGCAGATGTGGTGTAGCGTACATGGATTTGACCAAACGCAGTGACGCCTCCTTGAGCTACTGATACTGATGCTGATTTCTGAAGGTCTCTTTTGAGAAAAAAACAACAACCAACCAAACAAACAAACAAAAAAAAACAAAAAAAAAAACACACACACACACGAAGATTTTCTTCTGTGCGTTTCCCCACCCCCAACCAACTCATACTTTTTCTTCATTAACCCCCTTCCCCACATTGACAACACACCCACTCCCCCCTACCCCCCACGCCCTCTCCCCCCCAACCCCCCCCCCCCCCCCCCCCACCACACCCCCTTTACCATGCAGTGCCCCTGTTAAACCCGTGTCTTTAGTGACAGCTATGGTGACGTGTCCTGTCATCACATGCTCCGTCCGTGTGAATGAATGACGTGTACAGAAGAGGAGGAGGAGGAAAACGAATGCAGGGTAAGCGGGCCACCTTGTGCGAGTCACCATTCGACCTGGCACCTGCATCATTTCACAGACCCCACAGACCAGAAAGTCAAGTCACTTTTTTGAAACTGATGGGGGGGAGAAGAGTTGCAAAGGGAGCGTGCATGGTAGGTTATCACCTTCGTCTTTTTATTTATTTATTTATTTTATCATTTTAATAATGTATTTTCTTTCTTTTCTTTCTTTGGAGGGG
>NC_134880.1:18229852-18234852 GCF_041734735.1 Babylonia areolata | reverse complement strand
GCCGCCCTGTTTTCATGTTCTTCATAATATTACAACCCCATCATTCAAGTTTGATTTTCCAGTCAAACTTAGAAGAAAGGGCGAGAGCGGGATTCGAACCCACACCCTCACGGACTCTGTGTATTGGCAGCTGAGCGTCTTAACCATTCTGCCACCTTCCTCCTTCATCATTCAATAACCGATGAATAACATCGCATGGTCCATTTTTTCTCCCTTCTTCTCCAGTAGTGTGTTGTGCTCGTAAACAAAGTTGCTTGGATTATGAATATCTATTGCAGCGTAAGAGTAAAGAAGCATTTCAAGATGCAGGTTTGTCAGGGAACAATATATTGAACGAATAATGCACCTTTTGTTTTTGTTTTCTATTGACAGCTAGCCACCGTAAGTAATGAAACAACAGCAACAACAACAACAACCCCCCCAACCCCCCCCCCCACCCACCCCCCTAAAAACAACAACAGAAAAACATAGACAAATACAACAGACTGATAAATAAAGAAACATATACATATACGATGAATTAATAAATAGACATATGGATAAACAAAGAAACGAATAGATAATCTATATTTGTGTGGTGTGCGTGTACGTGTGCCCCCCCCCCCCCTCTGTGTGTGTGTGTGTGTGTGTGTGTGTGTGTGTGTGTGTGTGTGTGTGTGAGTGTGACCCAGTGAGTGTGTGCTAATCACAAATCCTTATCCCGACACTAACCCAAACCTTTTTACAGTCTCTCTCTGAGTCGATGAAGTACATGCTTACATGCAGCACTATAGTAAAGAGAAAAAGAAAGAAAGAAAGAAAAAGAAAAACACACACACAAAAAAAACCAAAAAACGAGGACATGAAACGTGGATGTTTGGGGAGAGAGGAAGATAGGAGAAATCGGAAGTGAGCGTTCTTTCCACTGTGTTTGTTCACATTTGACTTCTGGTAGAGTTTCACGTGTTTTTTTATTTGTTTTTTTATTTTTTTATCTTATTTTATATTTTTTTTAAATGTTGGCCATTTGATCCTGATATAAGTGGATATGTCCACAAACACTGACCCTTGCACAAGACTCAAGAGATCTGACAAACAGACTGACAGATAGACAGACAGACACAGAGACAAGCGTACACAATCCAGAAAACAACAACAACACAATGGGTAGTATCAGGGAACACAAGTTAGTACTGAAAACAAAGGAGGCGAAATTGTACTGGCTCTTTGTGCTGCAGCCTTTGGGGCTGGTTGGCCCTTGGGAACCATCCCAGCGCTGACTGTCCTAAAAACCCTCTTGGTCGAGAGAGTGGGGATGCAACTTGGGTAAGACACTCTCCACTATTATCAAATTCTGGCCCGGATAGTCAGAACAGCAAATGCCTCCTCGTCTCAACCCAATGACTAGCGTCCAGACCACCACTCAAGGTCTAGTGGAGGGGGTGGGGTGGGGAAGGGGTGTGGGGTGGGGGAGGGATACCCACGACTGTGCCAGGATTCGAACCAGTGCGCTCAGATTCTCTCGCTTCCCAGGCGGACGCGTTACTACTTCTAAGCCAGTACTCTTAGCCCGGGAACACCCGTGTCACTACTGCCGACGAAGGCTAAACCAAGTAAAGGGATGTGTCTGAAGTCAGTGAAAACACCGCGACCTTGCCAATAATCACTCCTCGCCTCGCTTCGACCCGCACCGCCTTGGGGGTTCCCTTGGCATCACCTCACGGGGGCCAGCGGGGATGTGGGATCAATTAAGGAATTAATCGGCCATCGACCCACTGCACTGCCAGGGATGGTCAATTATTTCCAACACTCGTCTGGAAGCGAGGAGTAGGAGGAGGAGGAGGAGGAGGAGAGATCTGCAGATGATAACGTTAGCCTCAGATCACTCCGGTACTGATGTCACGTTTCAAACTTCCTTAGCGAAGTGTGGGTGAGGGGTAGGGGGGAAGGTGAGGGAAGCGGAAGAGAGAGCAGGGTCGTCCGTGGACTCTCTCTCTCTCTCTCTCTCTCTCTCTCTGTGTCTCTTAACATTGATCGGAAAAAGTGTGGGGTAGTTGACTGGTAAAACCTCTCTCTCTCTCTCTCTCTGGCCACCAGGGGCTGCATCATGTAACTTTATTTTCGTTTTAATCAAAAGTTTTCAGTACTGTACCAAAGGTAGAATAGAAATGAAAAAAAAAAGAAAAAAAAAGAAAAAGAAAAAGAAAGAAAAAAAAAAGAACGTTCCACATCTGCGCTATTTCAGAGAGAGTGAGAAAAAAACAACAACAACCAGACAGAATGATATGCGAAGTCAGCAAAGATACACGAGCACCAAGTAACTGGTCTCTTTTTAAGCTGACTAATAGACTTTTTATCCTAAGTTTGGGTTCTCTTCAGTTGGTTCAACGTCTGACGTGTGTTCAACAAAACAACAACAACAATAATAAAAAAAACAAAAACTAAACAAAACCAAACGAAAAACTACAACAAAAAATCAAAACAAAAAACCCGGCCCTAATGCGGTCGGTTTGAACAATAATCAACATAATATGATTCGATTTGATCACCAAGGAGCAACTAACAGCAACAACCACCAACGAACGAAAAGTAGTTTGAAACCGAAAGGCCGAAACGCCGATCCTTGTCCTACACAATTAAAAATGATAATGAAAATGGATACTTGTTGAGCGCTTTTCTCCCTGAAAGGGAGCTCAAAGCCCTTTACAATGAACATAACACACACACACACACACACACACACACACACACACACACACACACACACAGACACCCGCACACACACACACACACACACACACATGCAATCCCCCCACCGCCCCTTATGCCATGACGATATTACGCAAAGCATGTCACCTCACCAAGGTCAGGTCAACCCATGTCCACCACTCCATGAACACAGAAAATACATAATAGTCAGTTGTGTCCGACTATGACCACTAGAACAGCAGAGGAGGTAACTGCTGTCGCAACGATCTGGGCTAGAATTTGATTATAGTGCAGAGTGTCTTGCCCAAGTTACATTCCCACTCTCTCGGCCAAGAGGGTGTTAGAACAGTCGGCGTTGGGATGGTTCCCAAAGGCCAACTAGCCCCCAAGGCTGCAGCACTAAGAGCCAGTGCAATCTTGCCTCCTAGTTTGAGAGTCATAGTCCTTCACAAAGGATTAAGCTGTAAATGACTTCCCACTGCAATGGAGAAACCATTGGTCATATAGCTCTTACTTTGCAAAGGGACGAGGTTATAGTCAAAGCAAGACAAGCGACCATGCCGACAGTCCTCAGACAGAATCCCTCCCCCACCCCTCCTTAAGACCCCCCCCCCCCGCGCCCCCCCCCCCTCCCCCATCTCTTTCTGGCTCTTGGCCAACAGAAAGGAACTATTAACAAATTAAACGGCCATAGACCCGCGTTAGGAATGGTAAATGAATTCCAACAAATCTGAAAAGCGAAAGTGGTTTTGGGGGTGAAAGGTAGGTAGGGTAAAGGGAGGGAATTGGGGGGGTGGGGGTGGGGGGGTCCGAAAGACACTCTGTCACGATCAACCTACCCCCATGATGACTCTTCCAGCGTTTCACGCGCTGTGTTCCCACTTCTCACTTCTACGTGGAGTCCACAGGGAAAGGAAAGGAGGAACAGGTGGAGGGGGAGGGGGGTGGAGGTGAGGGGGTGGGGGGGTGTGGAGACAGGCGGAAGGAGTGGCGAGGGAGGTTGGGGGGTGGGGGGTTGGGGTTCTCGTGTAAAGTGTCGTCTGAGAGTGATGGTGGATTCTCTAGATAACTGGAACTCCGGTACGTCTGAACGGAGAGGCGAAGAGAAGAGAGGAGAGGAGATAAGAATTCTGTTTCACTTTGTTTAACGACGAACCTGATTCAGCTTCGATTTCTTTCACAACGGCGATCACTTAGGACTCATGAGGTTTGAACGTTTGGAGAGAAATTCCAGCAGAACTTACAGATCTGCCAGTGGTTCAGGCCAATGCCCTTAGGAGGTGGAGGGGGAGAAGGAGTATGGTTGTCGGAATGGGGAGAGGTGTGAGACGAAGGGTTACTGTAGAGTCTTCTCATTTACATAAAGCGTTTACGGGTTCTTGGTTCTTGTTGCTTATAGTCCAGCCGACAGCACGGGGCTATACCAGGACTGTCAAACCATACAAATGCTCAACCGCGTCAACGCAAAACTGTCATATCTACACACACACACACACACACACACACACACACACACACACACACACACACACACACACACACACACACACACACACACACACACACACACACACACACACACACACACACACACACACACAAAGAAACACTCCAAGACAAACCTACAAAACACAGTTCATGTATCACAGTATCCCAACCATTTAGCTCCTTATGGCAAATAAGACAACGCCATGCTGAGGACGCCAGCCATACCGCTCAATTCATCCTCCCAGATTACAAAATCTCTAAAGAAAAGGAAAAAAAACCAATACTTCAAAGCCAAACAAAAAGTACACATGAAAACGCCATATAGGCAAATAACACTGCAGAATGGGCAGATAGTGCCCATCCCAGTGTTTATATCTCACTATCTAATCGCCAGAGCAAAACAGCACAGATGGTACATCATAGACTGCAGAAAAGAGAAGAAGAAAAAAAGTGTCAAGGCTTGCTTGAAAAAAGAAAGGGGAATGGGGAACAGTGAAGAAAAGAAAAAAAAAAGGCAGAAACAAAGAGAGTGATAAAAAAAAGGAATCTTTTAGCACAGAATTTCCAGAAGGTGGGGATGCTATTTCTATTGAAAAACCCCCGGTATACCCACTGGGGCAGATGTTTACAGGTAGATACAAGCATACAAGGTAGTGTGGGTTATGAATTTGCATATATTCCTTATCGCACGCACGCAAAAAAAAAAACAATTGCTCGTGCGCTCCGTACACGCTGTACAGAGTGACAGCACACAGACTGTCACTGAACTAATTGTTTTTTTTGTTTTTTTTAAACAGTCAGATTATAAACCAGTTCTTCAATGA
>NC_134880.1:18222352-18224852 GCF_041734735.1 Babylonia areolata | reverse complement strand
CGATGTATATACACGTGTATTGTTGGGGATGATTTATGTGGTGAGTTCGTCTGGGGCATGTACATCATGGCCCCCAGTTCAAGTGAAGTGCTGTGCGAGAGAGCATTGTTAAAGTGGCTTTTAAAGACAAGGGAATAGTGATGAGGATGTAAAGAGAGGCTGTGTGCAGGTAGAAGGGATGGAATGGCGCGTGGCTGGGTGCGTGGGTGGTTGGAGGTAGAGAGAGAGAGTGAGTGAGATGGGGAAGAGATAAGGAGAGAGAGAGAGAGGGTGGGGAGAGAGAGGGAGAGAAGGAGAGAGAGAGGGAGACAGAGGGAGGTAGAGGAGAGAGAGAGGGAGAGAAGGAGAGAGAGAGAGAGGGAGACAGACAGACAGACGGACGGACACACAGACATTGGGAAGTAAGAGAAGAGAGAGAGAGATAGACAGAAAGACACACACACACACACACACACACACACACATATATATATATATATATATGATTATAGTTAAAAGTTTGATTTTCCATTTGAATATTACAATTTATTAATAAAATAGAGGAGAACATGGGGTCGAATGTTGAGCAGAGGGAAATAAGATGATATATTTTTTTTTTCAAAAAGAAATTGAAGCATAATAAATAGCAATTTTTTTTCAATAGGACTTCGTCAAAGGGATGTCGTTAATTTCGTTCGCCCTAAATATTGACCGAAAATCAACAGAATCGATAGGAAAAACAAATAAAACTGCACGCAGGAAAAAAAAAAAAAAAAAAAAAAAAGGGGTGGCGCTGTAGTGTAGCGACGTTCTCTCCCTGGGGAGATCGAGAGCAGCCCGAATTTCACACAGAGAAATCTGTCGTGATAAAAAGAAATACAAAAGAAAAGAAATCAAAAAAAAAAAAAAAAAAAAAAAAAAAAAAAAAAAAAAGAATCTTGTAACCATTAGCTTTAAGCCAAGAAGACTGGGTAAAGTGAGAGAATGATCTGACTCGAAGGTGTAGTATAGGCCACACATTTTGTCACGACCGCCAAAGACCTAGAGCCTTTCAACAGAAAGAAAAACGATAGACAAGACACTACAGAGAAAGCAGATGCTCCACAGAGGCTGAGATAAATTGGTTCAAATCACATTCTCTGTCGATGTCTCAGTTCCAGTTCTTGTATCTATCGCTTATTTTGACGGGTCGCTTCAAGTTCTTTCTGTCTCTGAGTCACTGTCCACACACCACTCTTCGCGTGCTCTTCGTTCTTCCAGTAGAAAGCTGTTCAAAACGAAAACGAAGAAAGTTGTGGAACCGTAGTTTTAGTATCACTGCAATCCCCAACGTTATGTCAGTTAATTCCCCAAACGACAAGTTAGCTATCTGATAGGTCGGTTGTTTGAGGACATTTCTCACAACAAAAACTATCATTAGGTCTCTGAAGGCAATTGTATCACAATGACAAGAGATCTGATAATGGTATTCCACTGACAGGTTTTTGGATTTACACCCACTTGATATCCCTTCCAAATATGAAACAACACAGAAAACGGACAAAAAACATAAAGTACAAACAAAAACAAAGACCGATACACTCATGTAAAGATACCAGAACCACAGGATCGGTTTCATTTACAATGGAGTATATAAAAGCATGCGAAATGATCCACATACACATCACCATAAAAAAAAAAAATTGTTATGTGCTTTGAAAACAGGTGAACAAATGCCTGACTTACGCATAAAAATAATTCGCAGGCCAGGACTTGAGAACCTACCATGATTATTTGTGTGTCTAATACATTAGCCCCCCTCCCCTCCCCCAAAGAAAAAAAATAAGACAAACAAAAAACATTCGGTAACTAATACACCAAAATATTGGTTTTGCGTAGCAATGTGGCAGAATCTGCGCAGTGTAGTCTTTGAAGGCATCTCACGATGTTTTTCTGTTTTGATTTTTTATTTATTTATTTATTTATTTTTTATTTTTTTTTGATTGAATTTTTTATCAGACCTTGCATTTCCCTGGAACTAAAAAGCACAGCAGATCCTGTGGCAGTGGTGATAGTGGTGGCGACGACATGACCTCTTCACCATTTTGCTGTCCCCCACAGCACGTTCGAGCGAAATCCAAACCGTTCACCTGAGAACACTGCCTTGCGCAAGCAAGCAAGCAAGCTTGGTTGATGGAGCATTCGCCGCTCTGCCCTCAGGCATTTCCTCGTTTGCTCAGTCTCAGATGATGCTCAATATAATGCTGTTTTTCTGTCTGCGCGAAAGTGTGTGTGGGGGCGAGAGGGTGTGGGGGTGGGAGGGGGGGAGGTTGGGGTGGGGGGGGGGGGTAGTGTGCAGGAGGGAGGATGTCCGCAGCGTGGATGAATGGGTGATGAAAGGGTGGTTGGAGGTATTGAGCGAGGCAATCATATTCACCTCCTTTTTTTTTTTTTTTTTTTTTTTTTTGTTGATTTTCAATTCCCTTATGTGCCAGAGTTGAGAGAAGCTTCCTTATTATCAAAATGAACTTCTGGTGTCATT
>NC_134880.1:18212352-18219852 GCF_041734735.1 Babylonia areolata | reverse complement strand
AAAAAGTGTTGTTATTTGCAGTTCTACAGACACACGTGTAGGCCACCAGTACATAGACAGCAGCATGGCAGAAACATATATGTGCGAGCGAAGCACGCATGCCAAGATGCATGCGGTATATGCACGCGAGCGCGAGTGTGTGCATACTGACACACATTACTTACTGCCTATTATGTATGTCCCCAGGTATGCAGGGGCAGCTATGAAGATCGCCACTCTTGTCTCTTTTGGGCCAGTCCCTGAATAGTATCCTATTTGTATTTGTATTGTATTTGTATTTCTTTTTATCACAACAGATTTCGCTGTGTGAAATTCGGGCTGCTCTCCCCAGGGAAAGTGCGTCGCTATACTCCAGCGCCACCCATTTTTTTCCTGCATGCAGTTTTATTTGTTTTTCCTATCGAAGTGGATTTTTTCTACAGAATTTTGCCAGGAACAACCCTTTTGTTGCCGTGGGTTCTTTTACGTGCGCTAAGTGCATGCTGCAAATTGGGACCTCGGTTTATCGTCTCAACCGAATAACTAGCGTCCAGACCACCACTCAAGGTCTAGTGGAGGGGGAGAAAATATCGGCGGCTGAGCCGTGATTCGAACCAGCGCGCTCAGATTCTCTTGCTTCCTAGGCGGGCGCGTTACCTCTAGGCTATCACTCCACAATGTTGCTGAAAAACGAATTGTGTTCTCTTGCCTGTGATGAAGAATGTGTGGAGAAACCAGTCCCAGGTCGTCTGCAAAGTCCACATCTTATCGTCCAGTGCTGAGAGGAGAGTCCATCCGATACCTTTTGCTTGATCTTCAGTTGTTCTTCACATCAGCCAGTCAATGGCCATATTTATTGAAGAGTAGTGCTGACATAACGCATCCTTGCCTCACCCCTGTCTCTTCTCTTCGAAGCTGTGTTCACCGTTTCCTACTTTGATGAATGTGATGTTGGTGAAAAAGCTGTCTATGAGAAGGACGATCTGCTGTGGGATCACGATCATAAGCTCTGAAGGGGCGCCATCGGAACTCCCATCGCATGCTGTGAAAGGCTTTCTGGCTGTGTGTGTGTGTGTGTGTGTGTGTGTGTGTGTGTGTGTGTGTGTGTGTGTGTGTGTGTGTGTGTGTGTGTGTGTGTGTGTGTGTGTGTGTGTGTGTGTGTGTGTGTGTGTGTGTGTGTGTGTGTGTGTGTGTGTGTGGATCCATAAAAAAAAACAAAGTATGGAATGGAGCGACTTAAGTACTTTAGAAAATGCTTGAAAAAGAATATATCTATGATATTATATTCGCGCTTACAGACGAGTACCGTAATTCATCAACCATATGCAGACACTTTTGCTTCCCCCCTTTTTTTTTTTACCCCAAAGAAGATGTGGTGTAGTAGTGTATCAGCTTTTGACACCTCCTTGAAACTGAAACTGATGTTGACCGACAGCACGTTGTTTCAAAGCCGTGTGCTATCAGCTGTCTGTGTGTCTGCCTACCAGCCTGTCTATTTGTCTCTATCTGTCTCTCTGTCTCTGTCTCAGTCTCCCTCTCTCGCCATTCTCTCACCCCCATCTCTCCCTCTCTCTCTCTCTCTCTCTTCCTCTTTTGGTGTGAAAAAAGATGGTCATTCATCAAAATTTGAAAGGCTAATTTCGAACTTTCATAGAAAACAAATGAGATGTCACACAAAATAAAACAATGTTTGGAAAACCTTTGTCCCTTGAACCTGAAAATAGCTTGCTGACTTGTTCAAGATTAATGGCTTGATATTTTTGCATAATTAGGACAAACATTATTTCTATCTATCTATCTATCTATATCTCTATATATCTTTCTCTCTATCTATCCATCTATCTATTTTGAAAACTTATCAATTTCTTTCTTTCCTTAATCAATCTGGTTATCAACCCTCTTTCTCCGAAAGATATATATATATATATATATATATATATATATATATATATATATTCTTCTACTGACCACATCTGTCAACTATATCTATTGACCACATTTCCATACGAGTTGTCGAATGATAATAAACATGTAAACGCACTTTCAAGTCAGCATTCTACTTTATTCATCTAGAACTTACTTGTACTATACGTCCCTTGATAATGTAGCAGCAGTAAACGCTATCCCCAGTCATTGAGCTCTTTTACCTTCCTGCTGCTCTTTGGTTCTGTTGGATTTCAGCTACATTCCCTCACAACTGCATCGTTTATATTTTAAAAAGAAAATAAAAAGACGAAAAAAAAGAAGACATTTGGCTACAGTCCCACCCCAACTGGCTATGGTCTCAGACCAATTATAGACTACTACTACTCCCACTACTACTGCTATACTCATCCTACAAATATAACAACAAGAATAGAAACAATACTACTACTGCTACTACAACGACGACGACTACTACTACTATTAACGCGCTGTACACCACTCACACAACTCATAATAATAATAATAATAATAATAATGGATACTTATATAGCACACTATCCAGAAATCTGCTCTAGGTGCTTTACAAAAACGCTTTTGATAACATAAAACATTATATCTATGTTACATACACACACCAAAATGTGACCACACACACACACGCGCGCGCACGCGCACGCACGCACACACACACACACACACTGCATACATACATTTTAACATACATGTGTATCTAACAGCTACCCTAACACATACGCACACATAGGCAGGCACAAACTTACATAGACACACGCACACACAATACACATTCATATACATGCATGTAGTTGTGGACCTGCCACAATTGAACTTATTGCTGAGGGAAAAGGTGAGTTTTGAGACGAGATTTAAAAGATGCGAGGGAATCAGAATGACATGCACAATAACAATACACACTCATAAACATCGACCACCACCACCACCACCGACACGACTACCCCAACTCCATTCCCCTCCCCTACACACAGAGAGGCAATACAATATATATATATATATATAATGTATCTATCTATCTCTCTGTCTCTCTGTCTCTCTCTCTGTCTCTCTCTCTCTCTCTCTGTCTCTCTCTCTCTCTCTCTCTCTCTCTCTCTCTATATATATATATATATATATATATATATATAATTGCTAAGAGAAATCTTGGAAAAATGAATACGTCTTGGTAATGATTTTGAATTCACGCAGATGTTCAGCATCAGTTTCAGTTTTCAAACAGTGTGTTTCAACTGTGTTCAGTCTGGGCACCGTGACAGTTCAGCCATCTTTCCCTGAACAAGAAAACGGTCTTCCCGGTGTATTAGTCTCAAACTACTACCACCACCACCACCACCCATTCTGGGTTTTAGCCCGGGGGTCAGTTGTGGCTTGCCATGTTGGAAACTGCCCCACTTTCTACAGATTTTAATCAAGGTATTGAAAAAAAGGAATGACGTGGGTCGCACTTTACTGATACCCCCGTTTGTTGCTGTGGGTTCTTTTACGTGCGCTAAGAGATGCCTACGAAAGATCCTCGGCATAAAGTGGCAAGACAGGGTATCCATCCTCCAGGTCCTAGAGAGGAGCGGCCTGCCCAGCATCGAAAGCCTGCTGATCCAGTGCCAGCTACGCTGGACAGGACACGTTGTCCGCATGACAGACAGCAGGATCCTGAAGATGCTTTTGTATGGCCAGCTGAAGGAAGGCGACCGCGAACTTGGAAGACCGTGCAAGCGCTTCAAGGACACCTTGAAGACAAACCTCAAAGCCTGTGACATAGACACTGCTTTCTGGGAAACTGATGCCCTTGACCGCTCTCGCTGGAGGATGCTGTGCTCTAGTGGCATAAAGACGTTTGAAAACAAGAGAACGCTGGCCAGTAAGGAGAAGCGTGAGTGAAGGAAGCAGGGCTCAACTTCTGGAGACGTTTTCCCTTGCAACACCTGTGGGAAGTGCTGCGCATCCAGAATCGGCCTCTTCTCCCATATGAGGACACACACCGACAGATAAGCCTGCCTGCCTACTCGTCCGTCGGTCCGACGGGAGACTCCATTATTATTAAGTGTATGCTGCACGCGGGAACTCGGTTTATCGTCTCATCAGTCCGAATGACTCGCGTCCAGACCACTACTCAAGGTCTAGTGGAGGAGTGAGAACATACTGGCGACTATGGGATTCGAGCCAGTGTGCTCAGATTCTCTCGCTTTCTATGCGGACGCGTTACTACAAGGCCAACACTCTACTTGACGTTGAGAACTTCTTCTTCTTCGTTCGCGGGCTGCAACTCCCACGTTCACTCGTATGTACACGAGTGGGCTTTTACGTGTATGACCATTTTTACCCCGCCATGTAGGCAGCCATACTCCGTTTTCGGGAGTGCGCATGCTAGGTATGTACTTGTTTCCATAGCCCACCGAAAGCTAACATAGATTACAGGATCTTTAACGTGTGTATTTGATCGTCTGCTTGCGTGTATACTCACGAAAGTGGTTCAGGCACGGAGCAGGTCTGCACATAAGTTGACCTGGGAGATCGGAAAAAAATCTACACACCCTTTACCCACCAGGCACCGCTGAATTACCGAGATTCGAACCCGGGACCCTAAAATTGAAAGTCCAACGCTTTAATTAACCACTCGGCTATTGCGCCCGTCGACGTCGAGGTGAAAAGCAACAACAAAGCAACGGGAGTTTCCGCCTCTGTTTCCGTCCCTCACAGGTCATCACACTCTGATGGGTTCTTTCCTTCGGTTTTTTGTTTGTTTGTTTGTTTGTTTGTTTGTTTGTTGTTTCTTCTTCTTCTTCTTCTTTTCTTTTTTTTTTTTTTTTTTTTTTTTAACCACTGCTTCCAATCTGTTTTGCATTATTGTCTTTAGAGCCGCGCCTGGCTACAGGTTTTGGCCACGGCCAAATGGCCGTTTTCCAAACCGTTTCTTCTTCTCCCTTTACTTTTCCCCCAGGCCATTTAATCTTGTCCCTATCTACTAACTTTGCCCCCCCCCGCCCCCCCACACCCTACCCCCCAGCCAACCCTCCCCTCCCGCGTCCCCTCCTCCCCTCCCGGAACACCCCCTTCCCCCCCACCCCCCAACCCGCCATTCCCACTCTCTCTCCACCTCCACCCCTCCACCTACTCCTACTCCTTCCATCTCTGAAACCATCTGTTGTGCAGTATCTCTTTTACTGTAATGTCAAGGGAGGGGGGTGGACGGGGGATGGGGGTGGGGGCAGGAGGAAGGGGGGGCTACCCCCTCCGTATTCCCATCCTTTGGACACTCTTCCACCTACCTTCCCCCCCCCCCCCCCCCCTATCCCCGCACCCTCTCCCCCACCCTTCCACTTTTATTTCCAGACCAGTCGTACCTCACAGCAGTCCAGTTTAACGTTACAGTTCTCAGCCTGTGTGTAGCTCTGGACACACATCTCAGTGTTTCTGATAGTGGCGGATTGCCCTTTTTTTTTTCGATATCACCCCGATTCGCCTATTACCGCCGGCTTCGCCCATCATTGAATAGGTGATTCCAATTCGCCTAACAAAACAGAATTGAATTAACATAATCTAATAAGAGATTTGCGACACTTTGGCACTTTGTCATTAGCTTAAAGTACATGTGACAGGGGGGTAATGTGCCTTTTCTTTAAGTCGTTCGTCTTCAAGGTTTGGACAGTACACAGAAAACAGAGAGAGAGGGATAAAGAGAGAGAGAGGGAGAGAGAGACACAGAGAGAGGGAGAGAGAGACAGAGAGGGGAGAGAGAGAGAGGGAGAGAAAGGGAGAGAGAGGGGGGAGAGAGGGAGAGAGAGGGACAAAGAAAGAGGGACAAAGAGAGAGACAGAGAGAGAGAGGAGAGAGAGAGAGAGAGAGAGAGAGAGAGAGAGAGAGAGAGAGAGACGAAAGTGGCACAATCAAGAACAGGCAA
The DNA here is from genome assembly GCF_041734735.1 of Babylonia areolata. Classification (NCBI taxonomy): domain Eukaryota; kingdom Metazoa; phylum Mollusca; class Gastropoda; order Neogastropoda; family Buccinidae; genus Babylonia; species Babylonia areolata. Next base: position 18,214,016 of record NC_134880.1, on the reverse strand, counting down.
GTCCATTTTTCTCCTCCATTTTTTTCCCCTCTCCTCTAGCCATGCGGTACTATTTTCCCCACAAAGCTGCACATCTTGTCAAATTGGCTATATATATATATATATATATATATATATATATATATATATATATATATATATAAGAAAGAAAGCTGTGCCTAAGCAGACTGCATGACTGGATCTTTATTTGTCCAACAATGACGCAAACACATTAAAGAAAAGTACTCAATAAAAACAGTTGCAACAGCTTTTCCCGATTTCATCACCTGAACTCTGTGAAGAACGATCCAGCATGACGCCGCATATAACTGTTCACCAGATTCTTCAAACTCTGTGAAGAACCATTATGACGCCGCATATAACTGTTCACCAGATTCTTCAAACTCTGTGAAGAACCATTATGACGCCGCATATAACTGTTCACCAGATTCTTCAAACTCTGTGAAGAACCATTATGACGCCGCATATAACTGTTCACCAGATTCTTCAAAGTCAGTCGGATGTGTCTGGGTCTTTGCGAACTGGTTTCCTCCCTCTATTCTGCAACAACCCTAACTTAGCTCACAGTAAACCAAACGACCGGCTATGTTGTCAATCTGCCGTTTTATTGCTGTGCAGCGAGTGAAACGAAAACCTCCACCGTGAAATTGCTGTCAGTCGCAGCAGAACTTGTGAACTTGTTGTTGTGTGCGGTGGTTGGAAGAGGTATACAGATATATCGATCTATGTTTGGTTTCGATACACGAAGCTCTTTTTTTTTTTTTTTAATTTACCCTTTGTTGATAGTGTGGGACCCTGCTAGTGATCCGTGTTCAGACAATCAGCAACAAGCAACATGATCCGTGTAGAGACGATCAGCAACATGATCCGTGTAGAGACGATCAGCATCATGATCCCTGTAGAGACGATCAGCAACATGATCCCTGTAGAGACGATCAGCAACAAGCAACATGATCGGAGTAGAGACGATCAGCAACATGATCCGTGTAGAGACGATCAGCAACATGATCCCTGGAGAGACGATCAGCAACAAGCAACATGATCGGAGTAGAGACGATCAGCAACATGATCCCTGGAGAGACGATCAGCAACATGATCCCTGGAGAGACGATCAGCAACATGATCCCTGGAGAGACGATCAGCAACAAGCAACATGATCGGAGTAGAGACGATCAGCAACATGATTCCTGATAATTAGCAACGTGATCCGTGTAGAGACGATCAGCAAGAGATTAAAGATTGAAAAGGCTATGCCAGTCTTGAATAAAAAAAAAAAGAAGAAGCTAATTTTGTGTTTGCACATTTCTTCTGTCTTTGCTGCTGTGTGCACATGTCAGATAATCGGTATAAGGACAGAGCCAGGCGCTTCCTTTTTATGACGAAGTGTCTGGGTTTGTTCCAATGTACCTTTTATTTACCGGTGTGCTAGCTGAATCGGTAGCGTAAGCAGCACTGACTTGAAGTTGTGTACCTTGTGTATGGAGAGAGTTACCACTCTTTACTATTTGTTAATCATTTGATCTCCTGGCCTTGATCTTCTGGCCTCATTGTTTATCAGTTTTAAGGGGCTATAAACCCTGCATTCTTTTCAGACCTTTCAACCCTGACGTTGTTTGCTGAAGTCTCTCTCTCTCTCTCTCTCTCTCTCTCTCTCTCTCTCTCTC
>NC_134880.1:18192352-18207352 GCF_041734735.1 Babylonia areolata | reverse complement strand
ATATATATATATATATATATATATATATATATATATATATATATATATATATATATATGAATATGTTCGCACGTGTTTATCTGGCTTACATTTAATGTTGCATGTTTCCACTAGTTGGATACCGTGGCGCATTCCACCGAAGTTATGAATTCAGTGCTTAGTTAATCAAGTGGTCAAAGTGATAAAGTGAACCGAAGCGGAATAAAGAAACCGTCAATCTGTTTATATGAAACATTCCAAAATCCAGACTGTTGCAACTTTCATAACAGTGTTAGCAAATATAGCGCTTTTATTTTCTTGAATAGCGGAACACAGAATGTGAATAATCCATCTGTGTCCGTGCCCCAAAAACGTCTCTCTCTCTTTCTCTCTCTCCCTTTACCTCCTGTTCCAACAATGTCAGAATCCATATGTCAAACAACACTCTTCTTCACCACCAGTCCAACAAACCCTCCCCCCTCCCCACCCCCACACACCCCGCCCCCTAACCTCTTTTCTCCTCCCTTCTCACCCCCCACACCCCCTTACACACGTGCCTGCAGAGAAGCACGCATGCACGCACGCACGTGGCTAAAAATCCCAAGGTGCACATTTCACACTTTCTCCACAGCTCTCGTTTATCACGAGAATCGCTCTGGCGACACGCGACTTGCTGACGTGGCTCGGGCCATCAGCAGTTCTGGGACACATGGGGGAAGGGGAAGGGAGGGTGGGCTGGCCGGCAGGTGGAGGAGGAGAGGTAAGGGGTAAGAGGGGGCGGCGTGGTTTGTGTGTGTGTGTTTGGAGTGGGCGGGGTGGGGCGGTGATGCACGATGGCAGGGCCTTTACACCTCTGTAGAAATACATCACAAACCCCACACCACCTCCCACTGGTGCAACCCTCCACCCCCTAACCTCTTGCTCTCCTCGCCTCTCTCTCCTCCCCTGCCCCCCCGGGGCAACACTGCTGATTTCCATTTTCATGCGGGGGTAGGGAGGGCCTGAGGCACAAAAGACTTAATAATCGTCCCCCAGGTACTCCCTGGCCCTGTTCTCAGCCCTGGCCTCTGCTGGCTGTCCACCGGGGAGCTGGAATCAGAGCCGTCCATCTTCCGTCTTCCTTGTCCCACTGCTGTGTTGTGCCACCCCACGTGTTCACCAGTGTGTGTGTGTGGCGGAAAGGGGGTGGAAGAGGGGTCAGGGCAAGACGAGGAGGGGAAAATTGTAGTGTGTTTTTTTGTTGTTGTATGAGGAAGATGGCAGAATGGTAAAGACGCTCAGCTGCCGATACAGAGAGTCCGTGAGGGTGTGGGTTCGAATCCCGCTTTCACCCTTTTTCCCACGTTTGATCGGAAAATCTTTCGGATGAGACGATAAACTGAGGTCCCGTGTGCAGCAAGCACTTCGCGCATTGACAAAGAACCCTTGGCAAAAAACGGGTTGTCTTCTGGCAAAATAACGTCAAATGAAATCCACTCTACATTCGACAAATACATAAGCATGCACTCAAAGCCTGACATGCGCGTTGGGTTATGCTGCTGTCAGGCATCAGGCCTAGCAGATGAGGCGTAGCGTATATGGATTTGTCCGAATACGCCTCATTGAAGAACTGAAACTGTTGTAGTAAAGGGTGGGTAAAGGGTGGAAATTTTTACGATCTCCCAAGTCAACATATGTACAGACCTGCCAGTGCCTGAACCCCCTTCGTGTGTATACGCAAGCAGAAGATCAAATACGCACGTTAAAGATCCTGTAATCCATGTCAGCGTTCGGTGGGTTATGGAAACAAGAACATATCCAGCATGCACATCCCCGAAAGCGGAGTACGGCTGCCTACATGGCGGGTTAAAAACAGTCATACACGTAAAAGCCCACTCGTGTACATACGAGTGAACGCGGGAGTTGCAGCCCACGAACTCAGAAGAAGATGAAGAAGAAGAAACTGTTGTTGTGTGTTCATTCCTCCCAGTCTGGACGCGCACCTGGCAGTGAAAACTCTTGACACTGACTTCAATGGGAGGAACGTGCAGCCAATCACAGAAGGTTGACAGGTACCCTGATCCAATGACTAAACACTGGGGAAAGAAAAAAAAGGCTGTTGAAAACAGGAGGAGACAAAACAGGCGCGCAGCAACAAAGGAGTAAAGCAACTCTTATTAAACAGACACACACACCACGAGCAGACGTGACCTTGGTGACGAAGATGTGACCTTGCTGTTCCCGCGTACTGGTGCGCACACAACCACAAGCGACTACAACTCCAGACGAGCAGCCAGCCAAACCCACAGCTGGCTGCATCAGCTATGGTCTAACTTGGACCCGAGGAGGCCCAGGTTGTTGCCGTGGTGTCCGCTATCCAGAAAGGTTTGGCTGACTGGTGGTTTGAAGTATGACGATGATGGCAGTTTCTTCGTATCCGAAGATCACTGGGAAGAAGGTCTTGTCCGGGTGAGGCAAGCCTTCTGGTGGCTGTACAGGCCAATCTTGGACTTGCATTGTCGGGAACAGCTGGCGCACGTGAAGGTTGGCTGGTCGCTGGAGGGGTAAACTTGAGATGATGCCTCCTTTCTCCGCTCGCGTTTTTCCCTGGCTGTCTGTGTCCTGACCTTTTCAAATTTCCTGACAGCTTTCCTGGTGGAAGTTTTCCAGGCAGATCTGTTCGCTGCCAGTGTCTCCCAGCTGTGGTGGTCAATTTCGCTACGTGACATCTGCTGCTTCAGTTGGTCCTTGTAGCGTCTGCGTGGAGCTCCTACGCTGCGTTTACCTTCACGCAGTTCGCCGTAGAAGACGGCCTTTGGCATTCTGGAGTTGTCCATACGCGCTACATGACCTGCCCAGCGCAGCTGTCGAAGCATCAGCATTGACTCGATGCTTGGGAGATCAGCTTTCTCCAGGACATCGATGTTGGTAAGGTTTGAAGTATGTATGATGAACGGTAAAATGTGATTGTGTGTTAAGGTCTCGATGAGTTGAAATGTATACACTGAAAATGTTATCTTTTCTTATGCTTTATGATGTTTCTCTTCTTTTTATTTTTATTATTATACGTGTAATGTTTCGGATCAATTATTAGATATTTGCAACATAGGTGACTGAAGAGAATTTTCTTGTTTTACACTGGACAATAAATTTATAGTTTTTATTATAGTTCAGAAACAAATAACCACTAAAACGAATTCGGGTACCATGCTGTTTATTTTTTGTGTGTGAAGCCAGTCACTGATTAAACTGCTTTTTCAGTTAAAACTCCAACAAATATGTCTGACCTGTATCCGAAAACAAAAAAAAAAAAAAAAAAATCATACTAAATAAAAAAAAACCATTAACAGTGAAAATTCATAGATATGAAAGAAATATAGTTCGCGCTGCTTGAATCCAACAAAATTTCAAACTACAGGAATTAAAAGAAAAAGGGTCACCATGTATAATTATGTCTCCGTGACTGCTGGTCATGAACGTGTCTGTGTGGTCATCATACAGAAATATTAAAACAGGTGGCGGTGTGACGGTCATGACTAAAGCAGCGCATGAGAGGTGACGACCTTTATAATAATAATAATAATAATGGATACTTATATAGCACACTATCCAGAAATCTGCTCTAGGTGCTTTACAAAAACGCTTTTGTTAACATAAAACATCATATCTATGTTACATACACACACCAAAATGTGACTACACACACACACACACACACACACACACACACACGCACACGCTGCATACATACATTTTAACATAGCTACCCTAACACATACGCACACATAGGCAGGCACAAACGTATATAAACACACGCACACGCACACACAATACACATTCATATACATGCATGTAGTTATGTACGCATACATATGTATACACACATAGTCAAGCACAGCTAACGCAAAGGAAGTGGACCTGCCACAATTGAACTTATTGCTTTTATCGCACAATAAACCTTAGTACCTACAAAAAAAAAGGGTGAGCGACGCGCTCTCCCTGAGGAGAATAGCCCGAATTTCACACAGAGAAATCTGTTGTGATAAAAAGAAATACAAATACAAATATCTGAAAAGAAAGAAGACAAACATAGAACCCGAAATAACCCAGCATCATCGACCTGGTGTCCATCATCCAGCACTCTGTGTGTGTGTGCGTGTGTGTGTGTGTGTGTGTGTGTGTGTGTGTGTGAGAGAGAGAGACAGAGAGAGAGTGTGTGTGTGTGTTCGTGTGTGTGTGTGTGTGTGTGTGTGTGCGTGTGCGTGCGCGCAAAAGAGAGAGAACGAGAGAGAGAGAATGTGTGTGTGTGGAGTCAATGATTTGATGAGTTACACAATCTGGTGTCTCCACCTCTGGAGGGCTCTCCACGCGACAGCTTCAAGACCACTTGCAAAGCATGGACATTTGGGAGAGTGGGTGGGAGGGAGGATTGGGATGGGGCGGGGGTGGGGAGGGGGGTGGGGGGGGGTGGGGGGGGGGGGTGGCTCGCAGATCAGCCCATCCACCTGTTGGCACAAAACCCTGTGTGGAGAACTGAAATGATGAAGGTGGCAGTGAAAGGTGGGGAGGGAGAGAGGGGGGAACAGGTTCGGAACGTTGGGGTGGAGGATGGAAAGAAAGGGTGTGGGATGAAGACATGAGGTGAAGAGAGAGAGAGACAGACAGACAGACAGACAGAGACAGAGACAGAGAGAGATTGAAAAATTTTATTACTCAAGGATAAAGATTTTAGGCATTGCCTAGTCTTCCAATCTGTCTTTGTGATAACGAAAACAATGAAAGAGAGAGAGAGAGAGAGACAGAGAGAGAGAGTGAATGAAAGAGAGAGTGAGAGAACTAGACACGGGTACGACACACACACACACACACACACACACACACACACATATATATATATATATATATATATATATATATATATATATATATATATATATATATACATACACACTCATACACACATCACCACTGCCACCATCATCACATCAGTACCACTCTCGCCACCCACCATTATCCGCTCTCTTCCCTCCAACCTCCGACCTCCGCATCCTTCATAATTATACCCCCCCGCCACCAACACACCACCGACCTCCTCTCCACCTCCCCATCTCAGACAACGATCTCTTTCAACACAATCAACTGTCGAACACGGTGGAATTACTGTCGGAGGAGGATATTACACAGACAGGGATTTATGTCATCACATCTGTCTGTGATACCTATATCTGATTATACGTGTGTATGGATGTGTGTGTGTCGTCTATCTGTTTGTTGATATTTATAATTGATTACCTCTGTGTGTGTGTGTGTGTGTGTGTGTGTGTGTGTGTGTGTGTGTGTGTGTGTGTGTGTGTGTGTGTCCGTGTGTGACCGTGTGTGCACTCTCTACCTGTCTCTGTCTCTGTGTCTATCTGTCTCTCCCTGTCCCTTCCAGCAATGTCTTGATCCAGAATACTATGCCAAGCAACCATTATATTTCCATATTCACCTCTTCTCCTCGCTCCTCCCTCTTCCCTCTCCTCCCCCTCCCTCTCAACGTCAAGCAGACAAACACACCACATACGTGACCCACCTCCCATGACAGCACTTCAAACTTTACCCAGCACTCCTTTATTGCCAGAATCGCTCGACACGCAACGTGCTGGCACAGATCCCATGAGAAAGATTAACACACACACACACACACACACACACACACACACACACACCAAAATCCAAAAACAAACAAAGCAAACCCATTCGCAGTGCAGCCAGCTGCATACATAATGCATTCAGTATGTCTTGGACAAACAGGAACAGGAAATGGATGAAAGGGGGTTGGAGAGGGGACACAATTATGATGCATGATGACAGAAACCAACCTTCCCTACCCCCACACCCTACCCCCTTAACACTATCCACCCGGCACACACTCTCTCCCTGTACAAATATATCACATCCACTGCATATCACTCCTGCCAAGAAAGAAACTTTTATAAGTGCATTCATACAATTCTAAATTCTCGTCAGTGGACTCTCTCTCTGACTTTGGTCCGATTCGCAGACCAATTCTAAGTTTAATTTTCAGACTATTATCAAAATTCAATACATACTAAATATTGCCATAAAGTCAAGTGCATATGCTTCAGGAATGTGACAGTTAAGCATGTACATTTTGACTGATTTTTTGTTTGACTGAAGCCTTACCTATACGAACGTTTATTATTACATGTGACTGCGAACATTGATGTTTCTGCCTTTTTCCATTCGTTACCACTTGTTTCACTTGTTAGTTTAGTGACTTCTCTTTTACGAATTCCATCAAGTAAATTTATGTAACTGTACTTAAAAATTCATTTCATTTCAAACTCCACCTTCAGATACCCAGTTTCCCCTAACTCACCGCTCACGTCGTCCCCCTCCTTTCCTATGCGACAATACTAACATTAAAAATCGATATTCTAACAAAATATATGCCATGTTCTTGAGTTATACAGGACAGGACAAGTTAGGACGAAATATGTTTCATTTTCTTCCTCCTTCTTGCAAAGTTTGCACACACACACACACACACACACACACACACACACACACACACACAGAGAGAGAGAGAGAGAGAGAGAGAGAGAGAGAGAGAGAGAGAACATGGAAATTGTTGGTCCCTTCCCGTTTAATTCCAGAGAGAGAGAGAGAGAGGGTGGGGGGAGAGAGAAAGGAAACGAAACGAAACGGGTCACTGAACAAAAGTCATCATCATCATCAACTCCTGCACAGTGACACTCCCCATCCCACCACCACCTCCCCTCCCCTCCCTCTCAAGCCACAGGTCTGACTACCACTTTCATTGGCGGCTGGCCTGTGGCAACAAAAGACTTGATTACACCAGTCATCCCAAGGTACCCTGGCCCCCTGTTCTCCTGCGTGGCCTCTACTGCCCGCTGGGGAGTTGGAATCAGAGCCGTCCATCTTCCTTTCCCACCGCCTTAACTGCAGTGTTGTGGACACCCCCCCCCCCCCCCCCCCCCCCCCCCCCCCCACCCCTTCCCGTGAACACCAAGTGCGTGTGTCAGTACAGAAGGAGGGAAAGTTTTGGCAAGGCAAGGCAAGACAAGGCAAGGTTAACTCAGTACGGCCAGTCCTCTCTTCTCCTCTACACAGACCCCTCGGATGTCCAGTGGGTGTCTCAATGACCCAAACTTTAGCTTCCGTTGTCAGAATTGTGGTATTCTTTGTCAACATTCACCTCTTCAGTGTAAGAGCCTTCCGCTTGTAATATTTTGATGGTGGTAATTGGGGTGAAACGCTGTTAACGTCGTCTCTTTCGCCGTTCGTATGGAGAGAGTTAAGCAAGTCAAGGCAAGGCAAAGCAAGACAAGGCAAGGCAATGCAAGGCAAGGCAAGGCAAGGCAAGGCGAGGCGAGGCGAGGCAAGGCAAGGCAAGGTAAGGCGAGGCAAGGCGAGGCGAGGCGAGGCAAGGCAAGGCAAGGTAAGGCGAGGCAAGGCGAGGCGAGGCAAAGCAAGACGAGGCAAGGCGAGGCGAGGCAAGGCAAAGCAAGACAAGGCAAGGCGAGGCAAGGCGAGGCGAGGCGAGGCAAGGCAAGGCAAGGCAAGGCAAGGCAAGGCAAGGCAAGGCAAAGCAAGGCAAGGCTAGGCAAGGCGAGGCGAGGCGAGGCAAGGCAAGGCAAGGTAAGAAGTTTATTTCCTGTGCCCACTGGGGGTATACATCAACGTCTTCAACACACACCATGTAAACAAAAAGAGTGATCTCAAAAAAAGTATACATAAAAAATAGATAAAGATAAACAAAGCCAACACAAGCAATCAAGCAAATACACATTAACATTGATTTTCTATCACAATCGAAAAAAATACAAAGAGAAAGAAAAAAAAAATCCCTCTCAATGTACAAAGTTTCATTGGAAAGAGATGCGAATAGTAGAGACAAATACTTTACGCTTGAACAATATTCTTTTGTTTCTTTCAGAAAACAGCAAGTGGAATTTAATGGTGTTTGGCCAGGTTCTATAAAATGTAGGTAAACATTTTTGTTTTCCTGATGCTGTCAAAAAAAGGGACACAAAGTTACTGTTGCATTTTGTTGTTGCTGTGTGTTGTCTTTTTGTGTCGCCTGCAAAAGCAGAATGTTTGCTTGACGTGCTGTTTCCTGTATGATGTATGACTGGAATGCGTTTTGTGTGTTCAGGATCACTCAGTTAAAATGTTATACAGACTACTATATTGTTCTGATATTGTGTTTCTTAATATCCATTTTATTTTACAAAGTGTGTGTGTGTGTGTGTGTGTGTGTGTGTGTGTGTGTGTGTGTGTGTGTGTGTGTTTGTTTGTTTGTTTGTTTGTTTGTTTGTTTGTGTGTGTGTGTGTGTGTGTGTGTGTGTGTGTGTGTGTGTGTGTGTGTGTGTGTGTGTGTGTGTGTGTGTGTGTTTCGTTTCGTTTATTTATTTATAGTCTGTTCATCTAAGATGATGATATTAGACTGAAAATAAATGATATTATTATCATCATTTGGATTATTATCATTTCTATCAGAATGACGTGTGTGTGTGTGTGTGTGTGTGTGTGTGTGTGTGTGTGTGTGTGGAGGGGAAGGGGACTAGGGTGTGTGCGTGGGAAATGTACCCGCTGTGTTGTGTTACTTGTGTGTATTTAGCTTTATGCATTGAGTTTTTTTTATCTTTTGTCCAACATTTGTCATGTTGCGAGTGTGTTGGACTTGGCTGTTGGCTGAGATAATGTGAATGGTGAGTGACGAGCTTGTGGATGCACAAATCAATTTCCAAATGGATAAATAAAGATGTATTGTATTGTATTGTATTGTACTGAATTTCTTTATGTGGATTATGATGATGTTTCTCATTTAGATTATAGGCAATGTTTTGGAACAATTACTTCACATTTCCGCTATTGAACTGGACAATAAATATCTGTTGCTATTGTTATAGCACAAAAAAACCCAACTAAAATGAATTAACGTTCCATGCTTTTTGTGACACAAAAAGTGGATGGAAATCTGTGATTAACATTCTCTGAGTTAGAAGTCCCGACAGCGTACTACTGGCTTTAAAAACATCAGCACGTAAATCATTGAAAAACAACATCGGACTCTGGACAGCAACTGGCGAACACTAGATCTAAAGTCAAATACCTGATTTTTCCATGGTGCCTCATCATCATTATCACTATCAACATCATGATGATGGAGTCTCCCGTCGGACCTGACGGATGAGTAGGTAGGCAGGCTTATCTGTCAGAGTGTGTCTTCATATGTGAGAAGAGGCCGATTCTGGATGCGCAGCACTTCCGACAGGTGTTGCAAAGGAAAACACCTGACCAGCACAGGTGACTATTTTTTTTAGTGAAGAGGAGTTTTGCAGTCCCTTCCCTGCTCTCTCGCCTACCGACGCTCACAGTCCCACAGGTGCAGATACTGCCACGTGTAGAACGGCCTCGGCAGATGCAGGCTTTTTCTTCGGAGTTCCGTCTCCTAAGAGGACTTCCAGCCAAGGATAAGAGCTTCCCCTGCCCTTTGGTCATCCTCTTCTGTCTTCACAGCCGAAGTACATACTTAAACTCGTACGAAGTCTTAGTAAAGAAAACAAAACAACAACTAAAAGCAAACACACACACACACACACACACACACACACACACACACACACACACACACACACCCCAAAACACACCACACCATAATTATTCATAACATAACACACTACACTACACTCCACAAAATATTACAGCTACACCAACGCACCATTCCTACAACAACGCAGTTTCATCGGCCTGGTGTCCTTCCAGTGTGTGTTGGGGTCAGCGACTTGCTGATGAGTTACACAGACTGCTGTGTCTCCTTCTGGAGGACCCTCCACACGACAGCTTCAAGACCACTTGCTGATTGCGGACGTCATGGCACGGGTGTGTGTGTGTGTGTGTGTGTGGGGGGGGGGGTAGGGTATGGGGGGGGGGGGCATTTGGAAGCCCTGGCCATTCTACCTGCTGGCACAAAGCCATGTGTGCCGACATAATGATGATGATGGTGCGTGCGTGCGTGCGTGCGTGCGTGTGTGTGTGTGTGTGTGTGTGTGTGTGTGTGTGTGTGCACGCACGTGCTTGAGTGCATTCTCTCTCATCTCCTATTTCAGAGATATACAGGCAAAAAGAGAACACACACACACACACACACACACACACACACACACACACGTGTGCGCAATGGCGTCATTACATCGTCACCACTTGCAACCACAATCCCTTCATACCCCCACAACCTTCCAACCACCCTCTTCTATCTCCTTCCACCTATCCAAACCCTATTCCACCCAGACAATGATTTCTTCCAATGCAATCAACCATCGAACACGTTGGAATTACTATCGCCAGCGGATATCACGCAGACAGGGATTTATGACATCAGATCTGTGTGGGACATCCATATCTGATAGTGTGTGTGTGTGTGTGTGTGTGTGTGTGTGTGTGTGCGTGCGCGTGTGTGCGGCTGTGTGTATTCTGTCTGCCTGTCTGTCTCTTCTCTTTCTGTATGTCTGTTTCTCCCTATCCCTTTCATCCAGAATATGCAAAAATGAACTTTTATTTTTCACCACCCCCCCCCCCCCCCCCCTCTCCCTCTAAACGTCTACAGACAAACATATGCGTGACTCAGACCCCAAGGTGGCACTTCAGACTTTCTCCTGCTCTCGTTTATTGCTAGAACCACTTGGCACGCAACATGCTGACACACTCACAAAAAGAGATTAAGAAAAAAACAAAAAAACAAACAAACAACAACAAAAAACCCAAACAAACAAAAGAAAACCCCCAAACAAAACCCTTCACTATACAGCAGATGCCGTTATACATTCAGCATATCTTGGAAAAACAGGAAGAGGAGTAGGGGGGTGGGGTTAGGGAAAGAAAGGGGGACAACAATCATAATGCATGGTCACAGTACCACAGCTGCCTCCCTCCCCGCCCCCCAACCCCCACCCCCTACACACACACTACCTCTCCACCCAACCTGTACAAATACATCACAGCCCCCTGTATACCACTTCTGTACTGTCCCACACCCACAGCCACCCCTTCCTACTCCCCGTCATCTCCCCGCCCCCCCCCCCCCCACCCCCCCCACACACACACCACCCCTTCCCCACCTCCCTTCCAGGCTACAGGGCTGATTTCCATTTTCATTGGTGGCTGGCCTGTGGCACAAAAGACTTAATAATCGTCCCCGGGTACTCCCTGGCCCCTTGTTCTCCTGGCCTCTACTACCCGCTGGAGAGTTTGGAATCAAAGCTGTCGCTTCCCTTACTCCAGTGTTGCGGACAGCCCCACCCCCAACCCCCAACCACCCCCCGCACCCCCAGTGAAGCACCAAGTGTGGTTCTGCTGATGTAGATTTTTCATGACAGACGCGAAACGTGCTGACGCAGTTTCCCCCGAGAGTGATAAAAAAAGAAAGAAAAAAACAACAGCGACCAAACATATAAAACCCTTCACAATACAGACGTTGCCCACAATCAGTATTCAGCCAGTCTTGGCAAAAAAAAACCCCGAAAACAAATAGGAACAGGGAAAGTGGAGAAAGGATTCAGTTCAGAAAGGGAAGAGGTAACGATTGTGATGCATGGCTAAAGCACACCCTTTCCCACCCACCCCCTTCGACCCTCGCCCCACCATTCACCACCTTATACAAATACATCACAGGCACTGTACATCATGCCTACACTGTCCCCACCCCCACCCCCATACCCACCCCACCACCACACCCCCCATCCCCCTACCTTCCTTCCACTCCCCATCTACAAGGCCGATTTCCATTTTCATTGGCGGCTGGCCTGTGGCACAAAAGACTTAATAATCGTCCCCGGGTACTCCCTGGCCCCTTGTTCTCCTGGCCTCTACTGCCCGCTGGGGAGTTTGGAATCAAAGCCGTCCATCTCCCCGTCCCTTCCCTTACTCCAGTGTTGCGGACAGCCCCCTGGTGAAACACTAAGTGTGGTTCTGCTGATGTAGATTTTTCAAGACGGATGCAAAACGTGCTGACGCAGCTTCCCCCGTTCACCCGAGAGAGAAAAAAAAAAAAAAAAAAAAAGAAAGAAAAAAAAACAACAGCGACCAAACATAAAACCCTTCACAATACAGACGCTGTCCACCATCAGCATTCAGCCTGTCTTGGCAAAAAACAAAAAAACAAAAACAAAACAAAAACAAAACAAACAACAACAACAACAAAAAAAAAAATCCAAAAACAAATAGGAACAGGGAAGGTGGAGGAAGGCTTCAGTTCAGACAGGGAAGAGGTAATGATTGTGATGCACGGCTAAAGCACATCCTCGCCCCCCGCTTCCCCACATCCCCCCACACACCCCTCATACTACCGTTCACCACCTTGTACAAAAAAAAAACAAAAAACACAAGCACTGTACATCATGCCTACACTGTCCCCACCTCCACCCCCATACCCACCCCACCACCACACCTCCTCTCTCTACCTTCCTTCCACTCCCTTCCCGTCTAAAAGGTTGATTTCCATTTTCATTGGCGGCTGGCCTGTGGCACAAAAGACTTAATAATCGTCCCCGGGTACTCCCTGGCCCCTTGTTCTCCTGGCCTCTACTGCCCGCTGGGGAGTTTGGAATCAAAGCCGTCCATCTGCCCGTCCCTTCCCTTACTCCAGTGTTGCGGACAGCCCCCTGGTGAAACACCAAGTGTGGTTCTGCTGATGTAGATTTTTCACGACGGACGCGAAAAGTGCTGACGCTCTTTCCCTACAGAGAGATAAATAAAAGGAAAAAAAGAATTAAAAAAAAAAGAAAGAAAAAACTACAGCAATCAAACATATAAAACCCTTCACACTACAGACGCTGCCCATCATCAGCATTCAGCCAGTCTTGGGAGAAAAAGAAAAAAAAAAAAACACCCCAAAAACAAATAGGAACAGGGAAGGTGGAGGAAGGATTCAGTTCAGAAAGGGAAGAGGTAACGATTGTGATGCACGGCTAACACACCCCCTCGCCCCACCCCCCCCCCCCCCCCGAACCCCCCTCACCCCACCATGTACCACCTTGTACAAATACATCACAGGCACTGTACATCATGCCTACACTGTCCCCCCCCACCACCACCACCACCATCCCACCACCACGCCCCCCATCTCCCTACCTCTCTTCCCCTCCTTTCCCATCTAAAAGGCTGATTTCCATTTTCATTGGCAGCTGGCCTGTGGCACAGAAGACTTAACAATCGTCCCCAGGTACTCCCTGGCCCCTTGTTCTCCTGGCCTCTACTGCCCGCTGGGGAGTTTGGAATCAAAGCCGTCCATCTCCCCGTCCCTTCCCTTACTCCAGTGTTGAGGACACCCCCCGCCCCCCACACCCTGGTGAAACACCAAGTGTGGTTCTGCTGATGTAGATTTTTCACGACGGACGCAAAATGTGCTGACACAGTTTCCCTAGAGAGAGATAAATAAAAGGAAAAAAGAATTAAAAAAACAAAAACAAAAACAAACAAAAAAACAAAAACAAACAAACAAAAAAACAAACAGCAACCAAACATATAAAACCCTTCACAATACAGATGCTGCCCACCATCAGCATTCAGCCAGTCTTGGCAAAAAAAAAAAAAAAAAAAAAAAAAAAAAAAAAAAGAGAGAAAACAAATAGGAACAGGGAAGGTGGAGGAAGGATTCAGTTCAGAAAGGGAAGAGGTAACGATTGTGATGCACAGCTAAAGCACACCCATGCCCCCACCCCCACACCCCATTGCCCCACCCTTCACCACCTTGTACAAATACATCACAGGCACTGTACATCATGCCTACACTGTCCCCACCCCCACCCCCATCCCCCCCAACCCACCACCACGTCCCCTGTCTCCCTACCTCCTTGCACACCCTTCTCATCTAAAAGGCTGATTTCCATTTTCATTGGTGGCGGACCTGTGGCACAGAAGACTTTATTAATAATCATCGTCTTCGGGTACTACTCCCCCTGCCCAGTTCTCCTGGTCCAACCTAGTAGCCCCGCTAGGGACCTGGAATCAGAACCGTCCATCCAGCACTGTGTGTTGTGTGGAGTCCGGCCGGGACTTGCTGATGAGCTACACAATCTGCTCTCTGTCTGTCTGTCTCTGTCTGTCTGTCTGTCTCTCTGTATGTGTCTCTGTCTCTCCCTGTCTCCCTCTGTGTCTGTCTGTCTCTCGTCTCTCTCTGTGTCTCTGTCCCTCTCTGTGTGTCTCTGTCTCTGTCTCTCTCTCCCTGTCTCTCTCTGTCTCTGTGTGTGTCTGTCTCTCTGTGCCTCTCTGTCTGTCTCTATCTCTCTCTCTATGTCCCTGTCTCTCTCTGTCTCTTTCTGTCTGTCTCTGTCACCCCTCTGTGTGTGTCTGTCTCTCTGTCTCTGTCTCTCTCTCTGTGTCTCTGTCTCTCTCTCTTTGTCTCTCTCTCTATGTCCGTCTCTCTCTGCCTCTCTCTCTATCTCTGTCTCTCTCTGTCTCTCTGTGGGGGTTCTCCTCCACAAGACAGCTTCAAGACCACGTGTAAATCATTGACACCTGGGGAGGTGTGGGTGATATGGGTGATGAGGAGTGTGATGAAGGGTGTGATGAAGGGTGTGTGTGTGGGATCGGAGACTCTTTAAGTCCAGCCCCTCCACCCCAGCAGCTTCTGGCACAAAGCCCTGTTGTGTACAGAAGTGATGGTCAAACAAAACAAACAAAAGGTTGAGGATGCTCTGTGTGGTAGAATCGGTTAGAGGGGTTGTATTTCTGATCCAGCGTTCGCTGGGATTTGGAGGCCCTCCACTGAGAAAGGCTCTTAGCTCCTGCTTTTTCCTCACTCCACTCAGGTGTGAATGGGAACCTGGCATCAGGATGGTGAAGATTGGGGCCTTTGCCTCCCAATGCAGAGCCCAAGACAAAAGTGGGTAATTATGAATTAACTGCCCTGAATTGAAGGACACACGCAAACATACACGCACGCACGCGCGCGCGCGCGCGCACACACACACACACACACACACACACACATTATAAATTCACTGCCCTGAATTG
>NC_134880.1:18187352-18189852 GCF_041734735.1 Babylonia areolata | reverse complement strand
GAGAGAGAGAGAGAGAGAGAGAGAGAGAGAGAGAGTCCTGTAACTATGCTACACTGTCCTGCAATGTATGACTATCGCATTACCTTTTTGGCACCCCAGAAATTATTCTGCACCGTGTGCAGCACAGAATGAATTATCCAGCTAACCTGAAAGAATATGATGATAGTCAGTCGTGTCTTGACTATGATCATCAGAACAGCAGAGGAGGCAACTGCTGTCCCGGGTATCTGGGCTAGTATCTGAGTATTGTAGAGTGTACTGTCCAAGCTACATCCCAACTCTCTTAGCCAAGAAGGTTTTGGGACAGTCGGCATTGGGATGGTTCCCAAAGGCCAACTAGCCCCCAAGGCTGCAGAATTAAGAGTCAGTGTAAGTTTGACTCATAGTTTGAGAGTCATACTCCTTCACAAAATGACAAAGCTGTACATGATTTCCCGTTGCAATGAAGAAACTATTGATAATACAGCTAACAATGTACATTAATGCTATAACATCATCCCAAACACTCTGTATAAAACTGCACGCTGCAGAACCATCCTATAATCCTGCTAACTATAGAACTTTTTTATATATATATATATAACCTCACACACTTTGGAGCTATTATGTAACCTTACCCACTACACAACTATTGTATAACCTCACGTACTACAGTACTATTATATAACCTTACACACAGTTTTCTGTACCACTGCTTGCAGTCTACATAACTATTACATAACCTTGCACACTACATAACTATTATGTAACCTCACACACTCCAGAACTACTCTATAACCTTGCACATCACAGAAATATTCTATAACCTCACAAAGTTCAAAACTAGTTTGTGACCTCGCAAACTGCAGAACTGTTCTATAACTTTGGCACACTTGACCTCCATTTCTTTTCTATAACCTCACATACTACAGAACTATTCAATAATATCGCGCTCAGTTTCCAGAAAACTATCCTCTAACCTTTCAAATTACAAAACTACCCCTATAGCTTCACACACTGCAGGGGAACTGTTTGAACAATCACCTCCCAGATGAGAGGACCATTCCACATAACCTTTGCCCAAGGCAAACAGCAAACCCCTCAACCTTGCACAACAATGTCATCGTCAACTTCGACCCCAGCCGCACGGTTCTGGGTCTCACTCTGGAATAATTGCACACACACACACACACACACACACACACACACACACACACACACACACACACACGCACACGCACTGTCTGGTTCTGTCACGCAGTGGAAAGCACCCGGGATGCCGGCCATTCCGGTGAAGAAGCATTTTTTTTACCCCCACTTCTTTTTCACCCCCCCCCCCTCCCAGGAGTAAAATCTGGCTAGCTCAGATTAACTCCGGGGTTTATGTGGACCAGCTTGGGATGACCCTCGGGGAAGGAGGGTGTGTGTGTGTGTGTGTTGGGGGAGGGGGGGGGGGGAGGGGATGGGGGGGAGGAAGGGGGGTAAACTTCAACTAGTTGAACTGATTGCCCTCCCACCTCCTCCCTCCATCACCTGCCTGATACATATAGGGTCAATCTGGGCTATTGTAGAAATTTCCCACGGGGGTTAAATTTGGCCGAGTTGGAATCAATGCGGGATATCAAAGTACAATTTCCAAAATTTGGCTTCTGTTTAGTTTATAATGTGTATGTGTATGTGTGCGTGTGTGTGTGTGTGCGTGCGTGCGTGCGTGCGTGTGTGTGTGTGTGTGTGTGTGTGTGTGTGTTGTGTGTGTGTGTGTGTGCGTGTTTGTTTGTGTGTGTGTGTGTGTGTGTGTGTGCGTGTTTGTGTATGTGTGCGTGTGTGTGTGTGTGTGTGTGTGAAGGGGTGTGTGTGTGTGTAAACAACAAAAACAAACAAACAAAACAAACACCACCCCCACCCTCACCCCCACCAAACCGACCCCCCACCTTTTTTTTTTTTTTTTAGACAGCTTGATTAAATCCTGTAGAAAGGTGACAATTTTTTTTTCTCCAAATAATGGCTAGGGAGTGACCAACAAAAATGACCGACCCGGGAGACATTTGAGGCTGGCCCAAGATTGACACCCTAGTGGTTAAACTCCAGCAAGGGGTGGGTGGTGGGGGTGGTGGGGTAGTTTGAGGTGTTGCTACACCGGGCTATATGCTCCATGTGATGGATTGTCTGGCATGTTAACGTCTGCAAGGCTAACAGGGAGAAAGCGATAGCTGGCGGCAATGACAGCTTTCGGGGATTGATTGCCTCAGGTTGCGATAGGACAACGTTGCACACTATAACAACATAGTAAATCTTATCATTTTTTTTTCTTGTGTTTTTTAGTTTGTTTTGTTTTGGGGTTTTTTTTGTTGCTTTTTTGTTTCTTGACTGTTGTTTGTCTTGATACGCACATGTCTGCACTTACACTAACGCACACACACACACACACATACATACACACACAGACACACACGCACAGACAGACAGACAGACACACACACACACACACACACACACACCACACACACACACACACAGAGTC
>NC_134880.1:18174852-18182352 GCF_041734735.1 Babylonia areolata | reverse complement strand
TGTGTCGTATTGAATTGTGGTGTGTGTGTGTGTGTGTGTGTGTGTGTGTGTGTGTGTGTGTGTGTGTGTGTGTGTGTGTGTGTGTGTAAACACACCAGCATGCTTGTTCGTGACAAAAGCCCAGGGATTTATCAAACAGATTGAAAGCGCGAAGGTGTAACCTTTTTTTCTTCATTTGAAAAATATAAAATTTGCAAGAAGGGACTTCCTTTCTTATGAAGTGTCTGTACAGAAGGAAGCGGAAGAGGAAGACCACCACCACCACCACCACCAACAACAACAACAACAACAACGTAAACGAAACTAGAACCAGAAGAATACGAACAAGAACAAAATGGAGAAAAGAGAAGGTTGTAAAGACAGAGAAAGAGAAAGCGGTACACATACGCAGACACACAACACACACACAACACAACACACACACACACACACACACACACACACACACACACACACACACACACACACACACACACACACACACACACACAAATAAATCGAACTGCAGAGAATGCAAATGCCAATGGTTTATTCAACAAAAAGGCCTTTGCCCCTTTTGTGAAAGAGAGGTTTGTACAAACAGTTTCCCATCTTATCGTGATCAATTCTTCCCAGTTAACTCTTTCCATACGAACGGCGAAAGAGACGACGTTAACAGCGTTTCACCCCAATTACCATCATCAAAATATTGCAAGCGGAAGGCTCTTATACTGAAGAGGTGAATGTTGACAAAGAATACCACAATTCTGACGACGGAAGCTAAAGGTTGGGTCATTCAGACACCCACTGGACATCCGAGGGGTCTGTGTAGAGGAAAATAGAGGACTGGCCGTACTGAGTGAGTTAATGCTATCATTTTCGTGACCACGACAGCGTGATTTCTCTTATCGTAAACAAATGCAAGCAAAGACGTAAGTTGCGGACAGTTTCAGCATTTGTAAAAGACATCAGTAACACATATATGTCTGAAGACATTTGGGATTCTCGGAAACTTTGGGGACAATATATGTTTTTCTAACAGATTCGAGAAATGAAAATAGCAAAGAAAATATATGTTTCATCTCCTTTCGTGTACTTACATAGTGGACATAGTTTTTAGATTAAAATCATATCCTGGCTTCAGTCACATAATATGTGATAATATTTTATTTATATCTCAAGATACTTAAATATTGTGTACATACATACATACATACATACATTTCAACAAAGATTTCTGCCTTTTCCTGATCTGATAGAAACTGGTTTTGCGAGTCATTTGATATTGGGCAACTTGGTAACTTTATTCCATTTTTCATTTCTTTCATTTTTGTCCAAGCTTTATTAAAGTCTTTATAATCTGAAATTTCTTGTGAACAAAATGATGACCAATGATCCTTTTTTTTAGCTTGGGCTACTGTCATATTTCTCTGAATGCTTGCTTTCTTCACTTCTTTGTGGTTTGGGGGCTCACTGTCCGCGAGGTAGTTCTTAAATGTTTCTTTCTTGTAATTAACTGCCTTTTCACATGCATCATTCCACAAGACATTGCCTGAACGGTCACCTGACTTCACAGCCTTTACTTTTGGGATCGACATATCAGCTGCTGATAACGCAGCTTCTGTAAAATTTGAATACATTACATCTACACTCTCATTCCCAAGTTTTTTTTCAAAATCGTGAGAGGTAAGAATGTTTTGAAATAAATCCCAATTTGCATTTTGGTATTTATATTTTGGAATTGTGTCGACGTTATTTTCAGGCTGGTTATCATAATCAGCTATTGTAATGATGATAGGCACATGGTCGCTTCCCAATGTGTTTTTATGTGTTTCCCAGGAATATGATGGGACTAGCTCTGGGGATATTAGTGTCAGGTCAATTGCTGTTGGTCTGTGTTTAGAGACGTCAGGAATTCTAGTAACACTATCATAATTCATAAGATGAAAGGGGCGGTCAGTGATATTTTCTATTAACCGATTGCTTTTCATAATTTCACAGTCCTTTTCTCAGAATGGAGAATGGGCATTGAAATCACCCGCTATTACCTATTTACCAGGCTGTTGTTCTTGTAATGTTCTAAGCCACTCAGTATTTCGATCGTTTGGACCTTTCGGAAGATAAACGGAAAGTATGTTAAGATGATTTCTGGAAAGTCATTTCTGACGAGGTTCTTATGGTCGAACTTTCAAAGGCATTAAGTTCATAACCCCATTTCTACATTCCTTTAATGTACTTCAGAACTGTGTTAATGGTTTCTGATTATTATTATCATCATTGAATTGTTACTGTTAAATTGGTTATGCATTTTTGGGGGGTAGTTTTCTACCTTTTCTGTTTTCCTCTTTCCTCTTCCCCCCTACCCCCCGTTTTTTATTTAATCGTCTAATATCACTGATAGTGAAAAGAAGCTAAACTAAAGAACGAACACACAATGAATACAGACCTGCACACACAGATGAACTCTCTCTCGGTTCTCTCTCGGTTCTCTCTCTCTCTCTCTCCCTCTCTTTCTCTCTCTCTTTAACAGCAGTAAAGATATCTAATGAATAAGTATTTGTATCGCATATGGCTAACTGCGAACTGTGGAAGAAATACCGTTGTGTTTTTTTGTTTTGTTTGTTTTTGTTGTTGTTGTTGTTGTTTGTTTGTCTGTTTTTGTTTCTTTTAATACGACTCAAATCGCAATCAAAAACCACCACCACACCCTCATTCCATCTTTGCGAAAGAAGCAATCCTTCGCAATCCTTCATCGACCTGTGCAACACAACACGAACTAACTTCCTTGTTCCCCCTCCCGCCCCCCTGCCTCCCCCCCACCTCGCACCCTCCCCCCCCCCCCAATCCCCCTCCGCCGCCCCCCGCCTCCCTTTCCCACTTCCCCTTTCCCAGTGAAACTGCATACATGATGACATCCGGGCTCCTACAAGGTCGGCGTCTTCCGGTCCTGCTTTTCTGAAGCGTCCTGCCAACAGGTTGAATATTTTACCACGTGACGGATGTAAACCTGTTTTTCGTTCTTCTCCTGTGCACCAGAGCAAAGCGTTGGAGAGAGAGAGAGAGAGAGAGAAAGAGGGAGAGAGAGAAGGAAGACAAGACAATGGAAGAGGTTTAGAGGTGATTGATTGACCAACGTACTCGTTCAGCCAAACTCAGCAAGCAATCTCTTTTAAGTCTGGACGGATTTGGAACAGACGTGGTGAAGAACAGAAAGGAGAATGTGCTGTGCAGACTGCGTGCGGGGCACACGTTTTTTGTTTTTTTTTTTTTTTTAATTTTTTTTTTTTTTTTTTTAACTTATTCTTACTTGTTGAAGGGGGAAGAGGCCCCTCGATGTATTCCCTGTGATGAACCACTCACTGTGAAACACGTGCTCCTTGACTGTTGGGATCTGCATGACGTTAGACACATACATTACATGGCGGTTTCTCTGAAGACTTTGTTTCGTGATGTCCCTCCGTGGGCGCTGATGAACTTGAAAGAAGTGATTTTAAATCAAATTTGAAGGTTTTAAACGATGGAAGTTTTTTCAAACTTTGAAAAGTTTAAAGCGGTGACTTGTTTTTATTCTTTTTTTTCTTTTTTTCCCCTTGTAGTAGGCATTAACGTGGCGATAGCCTTGAGATGGCCTTAGTGGTCGGCGAGGCTCTAAGCACCATGATCTGATTTGATCTGAGCAAGCAATCTGCCTTGTAAGCTCTTGCACGTTGAGAACTATCAACGAGACAAAGAAGAAGGTTGGGAGAGACTGAGACAGGGGCGTTGGGGGCGGGGGAGAGTAGCAGGTGAGTGACAGAAAGAGAGAGAGAGAGAGAGAGAGAGAGAGAGAGAGAGAGAGAGAGAGAGAGAGACGGGGGGGGGGGGGGGGACGAGAGAAGACAGACAGGTAGACAGGTACATGGACAGATAGACAGGCAGACAGACACAGACGTAGAATGAGAGATGATGTGAACGTTGAGAGAGAGAGAGAGAGAGAGAGAGAGAGAGAGAGAGAGAGAGAGAGAGAATATTGACAAACAGACAGAAAGACAGGGGGAGACGAAGAGTGACAGATACACATAGAAAGAGAGGCTAGTGTTGGAGGAAGAGAGAGAGAGAGAGAGAGAGAGAGAGAGAGAGAGAGAGAGAGAGAGAGTAAACAGAGAGAGACAGAGACAGAGACAAGGTTGACAAATCAGCAGTTTAATAATAATGATATCGTTTGGGTTTTGAAAACAAAGGGAGTGATTTTTAAAAATCAATAACTGCCAAAAAATAACACCACATCAGCGGCTACAAAGTCACGCGGAGTCTGCAGTCGAGTACAGTTGAACGGAGTTGTGCAACATGGAAGAGACAGAAAATGCTGTGTGGTCAAGAGAAGCAAGAAAAAAGTCCACCAATAACAAGCATTAGCAAATAAACAAATAAAACAAAAGAAACAGTATCAGTTTCAGTAACTCAAGAAAGCGTCACTGCGTTCGGTTAAATCCATATACGCTACACCACACCTGCCAAGCAGATGCCTGACCAACAGCGTAACCCAACGCGCTTAGTCAGGCCTTGAGAAGAAAAAAAAAAAAAAGAAAAAGATAAATACATAAAAATACTACTACTACTAATAATAATGATATTTATAAGGCGCAAAATCTTGATGAAGTCAACTCTAAGCGCACAAAAAAAGACAATTCGTTCAAGTGACGCAATAGGTATCATGAGATTGAGTTCAGCAAATAAATTGAACAGTAACTAAAATCAAACAACGAAAAACTTTTTAAAAGTTTTGAATGTTGATTTTCAGTGTAGTGACATTTTACTATTCCTGCAATAACATTTTTAATCAGTTAAAACAAGAGAAACAATTCGTTCAAGTGACGCAATAGGTATTATAAGATTGAGTTCAGCAAATAAATAGAAGAGTAACTACAATTCAACAACGAAAAAATTTTTTTTAAAGTTTGAATGTTGATTTTCAGTGTAATGACATTTTACTATTCCTGCAATATTATCTTTTGATCAGTTACGTTTACAGAACAACGTAGGAATGCGTAGAAAGCAATAACAGGAGCGTCTGTGTGCATTGTTCTTTTATACGAGAGAGAGAGAGAGAGAGAGAGAGAGAGAGAGAGAGAGAGAGAGGCACAATGACAGACAAAGATTGACAGAGACAGAGACGGACAGAGACAGAGTAGACAGACACTGAAAATGTTCTCTCTTTTTTTCTTTCTTATTTGTTGTTGTTACTGTTGTTTGTTTGTTTGCTTTTAGTTTGTGTCTAAAATTTATATGGAACTAGTTGTTGTTGGTTTTTTGGGTGTTTTTTTTTTTTTGTCCTCGGTTCCCGAACATTCAAAACATTATACACACAATTGGAGGATAAAAATGGAAACGATGGGGAATAGAAAAAAAAGGGGTGTGCAATGAGACAAGAGAGAGAGAGAGAGAGAGAGAGAGAGAGAGAGAGAGAGAGGGAGAAAGAGGAGAGGGCGAGAGAGAGAGAGAGAGAGAGAGAGAGAGGGGGGGGGGGAAGGCAGAGAGAGATAACGATAACGATAACGATCTTTTATTCAGATGAAGGCCAAAGCCCCTTACTGAAGAGTGGACTCACACGACAATAACATAAAGAAAAAGAACAGGACACAATAAATCGACATAACAAATAAACCAAAACAGCACAAACACAGTATTCTACAAACATTCGACGAAAATACACAGTTTCTAGTAGTCTCTTCAGTGCCTCATGCATGTATATCGCCAAGTTGTTTAGAGTAAACTCATGTCTTGAAGAGAGACAAGACAAGACAAGACAAGACAAGACTAATTCTTTATTTCGAGGATAATAGATAAGCACTGGTGTGCTTTTTTACATCCAGTCCCCGCCCTGAATAGGGTCTACACTACACAATATTTAATAAAAGGAAAGCATGGTGTTAGCAGAGATACATAACAGAGGAAAAAATATACATAAATCAAAACAAAACAACACACACACACACACACACACACACACACACACACACACACACACACACACACACACTTACACACAGGCACTGGCATGGTGTTAGTAAAATGCATAGGAAAACAAAATGAACAAAATGAATGAAACAAACACACACAACACACACCGCACTACAGAGAGAGAGAGAGATTGAGAGACAGAGAGAGAGACACAGAGAGAGAACAAGAACAAGAACAAGAACAAGAACAAAAAATTTATTCTCCAGGCCTCCGGCCCCTAGAAAGAGGTCAAAAGTACACAATATGGCGATCACGCAGCGACAACAAAATGTAAAATACATACTAACTTTTAACCTGTAGAACAAAAAGTGCTTCTTGTGCATAGTAAATTAATTCTAACTTTCTTCATTGTTTGTCACAGAATCCCTGTCGTATCTTCAGGGCATTAAATATATAAACGCAGAGTTTACAAATACTGTAAACAGAACCATTCTTCAGCAAGTGGATAGTACGATTGACAGAGAGAGAGAGAGAGAGAGAGAGAGGGGGGGTGGGGGAGAGAGGATGGAAACGGGGATGGGGAACAAGGAGAAGAAAGTGTTCCATTTGGCAAAGGTAGCTCATCAGTCTGTCCTCAGGCTCCTTGTGTTTCTGCCTGTTTCCTTCTGTTGTCTTTAGATTCTTTCCGTTTTCTCTCCCCCCCCCCCCCCCCCCCCCTCCCCCCCCCACCCCTTTCTTTCTTTTTTATTCTTTTTTTTTACTTCTTTTTCTCGTTCGTTCGCTCCTTTTTCTTCTTTTTCTGCTTTTTTTTTTTTTTTTTTTTTTTTTCTTTTCTTTTCTTTCCTCTCTGTTCTTTGTTTTTTGTTCCTTTCTTTCTTACTTTGTTTCTTTTCTTTATGTGTCTCTCCTGTATTTTTTTTTTTTTTTAATGTGTCTCTCTCCTGTATTTGTGTTAACTAACCTTTTCACCCCTTTATTCTTTGTGTTGCTTACCCCCCCTTCCCTTCCTTTTCACCCTTTCATTCTTTGTGTCGCTTACTCCCCCCCCCCTCCTTCACCCTTTCATTCTTTGTGTCGCTTCCCCCCCCCCTTTTTTTTCACCCTTTCATTCTTTGTGTCGCTTAACCCCCCTTTCATTCTTTGTGTCGCTTAACCCCCCTTTCATTCTTTGTGTCGCTTAACCATCCCCCTTTCACCCTTTCATTCTTTGTGTCGCTTACCCCCTCCCTTCCTTTTCACCCTTTCATTCTTTGTGTCGCTTACCCCCTCCCCTTCCTTTTCACCCTTTCATTCTTTGTGTCGCTTACCCCCCTCCCCTTCCTTTTCACCCTTTCATTTTTTGTGTCGCTTACCCCCTCCCCTTCCTTTTCACCCTGTCATTCTTTGTGTTGTTTACCCCCCCCCCCCTTTTCACCCTTTTCATTCTTTGTGTCGCTACCCCCCCCCACCCCCTTTTCACCCTTTTCATTCTTTGTGTCGCTAACCCCGCCCCTCCCGCCTTTTCACCCTTTCATTCTTTGTGTCGCTTACCCCCCTACCCCCTTTTCACCCATTCATTCTTCGTGTCACTACCCCCCCCTC
>NC_134880.1:18167352-18169852 GCF_041734735.1 Babylonia areolata | reverse complement strand
TTCCGAAGAAATGGTGTCGTTTTCTTTTTTTGTTGTCTTTTTTGTTGTTGAGAATGTTACTGTGAATATAGTCATTTCTTGCCGAGAATTTCGACTGCAGTTTTTATCCTTTCTTGTTGAGGGTTTGAGCGAGAACGTTATCATGTCTTTATGTTAAGAGAGCACTCGCGCATGCATGCACGCACGCGTGCAACACACACACACACACACACACACACACACACACACACACACACACACACACACACACACACACACACACACACACACACACACACACACACACACACACACACACACACACACACACGTGCACGTATATATATACGCATCCATCTTTTTCTCCCATCCTCTAGCATTCCAACTATTCCTTTCCCAAAAAGTCAAAAAGATAATTATAAACACACCTTTCGTCGCCACGTTACATCTCGCGTCAAGTTCAGGTGAAGCTGTTCAAGCTGACAAGCCTAAACATTTCTGGTTTTGGTTTTGTTTTAGCGCCTCTGAATATGGGACGCTTTTGTGTTCTTTGTTATTGGTGATGATGGAGATGATGTCAATGGTTGCTATGGGGGTCCATTCAGGTTTGGGACCACTTGACACGGTTGTTCTCTCATAATAATATCGACAGTCAGTCGTGTCCGACTATGACCATCAGAACAGCAGAGGAGGCAACTGCTGTCCTTACTATCTGG
This sequence comes from Babylonia areolata, assembly GCF_041734735.1. Lineage (NCBI taxonomy): Eukaryota > Metazoa > Mollusca > Gastropoda > Neogastropoda > Buccinidae > Babylonia > Babylonia areolata. The sequence continues at coordinate 18,169,157 of NC_134880.1, read as the reverse complement.
GCTGGAATTTTATCATAGTGGAGAGTGCCTTGCCCAAGTTACATCCCCCACACTCTCTCGGCCGAGTGGGTTTTAGGACAGTCAGCGTTGGGGATGGTTCCCAAAGGCCAACTAGCTCCCCCAAGGCTGCAGCACTCTCTAAGAGCCTGTACAATATTGCCTCCTAGTTTCAGAGTCATAGCCCTTCACAGAAAAAAAAAGAAAAAAAAAAAGGTGTTTCCCGAACAATCAGTCAAAAAGTAAGAAAATGGCCTGGAGATACACCGCCTCTAAATCAATTGTGTGAAATCACAGTCTTCCACAGTTATTTCTCTTATACTGATGTCATCAGTGATGTCACCATGACCCTGAATTCCACAAGTGAGGCAGGCCAGAAGTGAAACAGATGATGTCTAAAAAGGACTCTCAACCATGAGCAATCCCGATCTTTAACAGAGCAAAAGACACACGGAAGGCACTTAAAGTTCTTCCATCCACAAACATTCCAGTCCGTCGCCATGCTTTGAAAACACACACACTCACACACACACACACACACACACACACACACACACACACACACACACGCACGCACACACACACACACACACACACACACACACACGCACAAACGCACACACACACACACACACACACACACACACACACACACACACACACACACACACACATCCACAAGCAATCTGGTTCGCCATGTTAAAAAAAAAAGAAGAAAAAAAGAAGAAGAAGAAAACAACAACAAACATCATCATCAACAACAACAACAACAAGAAAAACAACACCACCACCACCACCACCATCAGTCACAAGTTGTGCCCCTTCATGCAGCGCGCCCTGGTCAAAGGGAGGAGCACCAGCAGCAGGGGAGGGAATCGAGAACCTCTCAGCGAACGAGTTGTTCTCTTCCCTTGGCTTTTACTTTGCTCCTGTCCTCTGGGCACTGAGGGACCACTCTGTCATTTCTCCAGGTTGTGTGTGTGTGTGTGTGTGTGTGTGGACAATCCGCGATGGGTGCGTGGGTCCTAATAAGGAATCATCTGGTACGACCATAAACAATTCATGTAACGCAATGACTCATCAAGCTGGTCGAACATGGGTGCGGGAGGGGTGGGGGTGGGGGTGGGGGCTGGGTGAGGGGAGGGGGGTGGCGCGGGAGTGGGGTGTGGGGGGGGTGAGGGTGAGATAGGGTGATGAACTGCGTTCGTTCATTTCTACTTTCCGTCAGAAAAGTGGGTGGTGGGGGTGGCCTGGTGGGAGGTGGGGGGGGGGGGCGAGGGGGGTTGCGGGGGGCGAGATAGGGTGATGAACTGCGTTCGTTCAGTTCTACTTTCCGTCAGAAAAGTGGGTGGTGGGGGTGGCCTGGTAGGGGGGTGGGGGGGGGGGGGAGGGGGGTGTGCGGGGGCGAGATAGGGTGATGAACTGCGTTCGTTCAATTCTACTTTCCAGTCAGCAAAGTGGAGGTGGGGGTGGCCTGGTGGGGGGGGGGGGGGGGGGGGGCGGGGGGGGGTTGCGGGGGCGAGATAGGGTGATGAACTGCGTTCGTTCATTTCTACTTTCCGTCAGAAAAGTGAGAGGTGGTGGTGGAGCGTGGGCGGGTAGGGGTTGGGGGGTGAGATAGAGTGATGAACTGCGTTCCTTCAATTCTACTTTCCATCAGAAAAGTGGGGGTTGCCGTGGGAGGGTGGTGGGGGTGGGGGTGGGGGTGGGAGTGGGGGTGGGTGGGAGTGGGGAGGGGGGGGGGGGAGTGAGATAGGGTGATGGACTACGTTCGTTCAATTCTACTTTCCGTCAGAAAAGTGAGAGGT
>NC_134880.1:18157352-18159852 GCF_041734735.1 Babylonia areolata | reverse complement strand
TTAAAATGGAAGGGTATTGCAGGTAGATGGAATGGAAGGCCATTGCAGGTAGTTGAAATGCAAGGCTATTGCAGTTAGTTTATTATGGAAGGCTATTGCAGATAGTTGAAATGGAAGGCTATTGCAGATAGTGGAAATGGAAGGTTATTGCAGGTAGTTGAAACGGAAGGCTATTGCAGACAGTTTAGTTGAAACGGAAGGCTATTGCAGACAGTTTAGTTGAAATGGAAGGCTATTGCAGACAGTTTAGATGAAATGGAAGGCTATTGCAGGTAGCTGAAATGGAAGGCTATTGCAGGTAGTTGAAATGTAAGGCTATTGCAGGTAGTTGAAATGGAAGGCTATTGCAGGTAGTTGCAATGGAAGGCTATTGCAGTCAGTTGAACGGAAGGCTATTGCAGAGAGTTTATTATGGAAGGCTATTGCAGGTAGTTGAAATGGAAGGCTATTTCAGATAGTTGAAATGGAAGGTTACTGCAGATAGTTGAAATGGAAGGCTATTGCAGATAGTTGAAATGGTAGGCTATTGCAGAGAGTTGAAATGGAAGGTTATTGCAGATAGTTGAACTCTGAAAGCAAAGAGTACGTTGCCCGACGGATGTTCTCCTGAAACCCATCCGATTATAAGGAGAAAAAAAAACCGGGAGATTTCGAGATGGGTTGTACTACTGAAGAAAAAATATCAGAGGGATGTTCAGGACCAGTGCCAGTTTTAACATAGCCAAAAATGACTATTCAGTATTTAGCCACAGTGTGTCATCCTGCTCTAAGACTACCCTCGTTAAAAGAAAAATGAATAAATAAAAAAGAAGAAAAACAGGGCAGATGTCTTGCTTAATTCTAAAAAGATCAGCCAGCGATGTACCACTTATAGTTACAAACATAATTCTTATCGACTGATAAGATGTGTGCATGATTCCTCCTCCTCCTCCTCCTCTTGTGGCCCCTACCCCCCATCCCATCCCATCCCCACGTTTCCACACATGCCCCCACCTCACCATTCCACATGCAATTACATCCTCTTTTCCCAAACAAATAGACAAAAAAACAAAAGAAAACACACACACACAAAAAAAAGAACACGAAAAAGACAGTTTTACAGCTCTTTTAATGGAGACTCTATTTCGGGACGTTCACCCCCGAGATATGATCTTTAAGATGTTCAGTTTTTTTTCCAAGGGAAAATTGGACTTTTCGTCTCTTTTTGTTTTTTTAATAATCTTTTTTTTCGAGTCTGCATTTGCCAGGACGCATATTGAGTTTTAACACTTTCTTTCTTTCTTTTCTTTTCTTCAGGGAAGAGGGTAGAAGGGGAGGCAAGGGTGACAGAGGGCAGGTGAGAGAGTTGGTGGTGTGAGGAGGTGTGGGGGTTATGGTTTGTTTTTTTTCTCTCTCCATCTCTCATTTACCTGACTGCCAACTAGAAGAGAATCACGAAACTGTTTAGCATGCAGCGGGGTGAAAATGTGTGCTTTTTTTTTTTTTTAAAGTCCTGAGCATACTATGACTGTACGTGTTGATTGTTGAACATTTTCTACACATTCAAAACGGGTTTGTTTATGTCATTTGATCATCTTCCTTTTAGTTGTTGTTGTTGTTGTTGCTGTTGTTGTTGTTGTTGTTATCTTTCATATTTTGTGTTTTTACAGCAGGGCAACAACACTACAACACTCTTCCAAAATGCCACAATCTCGCCGCCTCCACACACACAAAACTGCTGCAAACCAGCCGGTCACTTTCATTCAGTACAGAACGATTGTTTGAGCTTCTTCTTTTCCTTTTAATGATAACATTCATATTGGAAAATTAACACACACACACACACACACACACACACACACACACACACACACACATATATATATATATATATATATATATATAAGATATCTAGCAGTCACTAGAATAATGTGTGACATGACATGAAACAGAACGGTTTTCGTGAGTTTGAAATGGCTAATCGTTACTCATTATGGCTTCCGATATTTTCCTGATGTCAACCCCCCAAAACAAACAAACAAGCAAACAAACAAACAAACAAACAAAAAACAACAACAAAAATCAAATGGAAGAATTAATAGTTTTTCATTTGCTGATGTTCAAGTTCTCCTCTCTCGGTTCTATTAGCTCTCTCCCAAACCATAACCCCTTATTCCTGCTCTACTAACATTTTTGACTCACTTGTGTAAACAAAGTGAGTCTATGTTTTAACCCGGTGTTCGGTTCTCTCTCTCTCTCTCTCTCTCTCTCTCTCTCTCTCTCTGTGTGTGTGTGTGTGTGTGTGTGTGTGTGTCTGTGGGTCCGTGGTAAACTTTAACATTGACATTTTCTCTGCAAATACTTTGTCAGCTGACACCAAATTAGGCATAAAAATAGGAAAAATTCAGTTCCTTCCAGTCATCTTGTTTAAAACAATATTGCACCTCTGGGATGGGCACAAAAAATAAAAATGAAGCCTAATTATATGCAAACTGCATTTACTGTTATATTTATATTTTTT
>NC_134880.1:18149852-18154852 GCF_041734735.1 Babylonia areolata | reverse complement strand
ATGCAAGGTCCAGAGACAGAGAAAGAACGGCGGCCAACAGTGGAGTGTTTGAATCTGGGTATGCGTAAACATAGTGGATCCGAAGCCGATCGTAGAGAGCGAGATGGAGTGTGGAGGTGAAGGCAGCCACAAAGATTACTAACTGATGATGAAAAAGAAAAAAAGAAAGAAAACTTTGGTAAAATTACAACAGAGCGCTTACGGAGCTCCAAATTAAAAACTGAACTATTTCGAACGTCAGTTCGTGATAATCATATAAAATGGTTCTAATGGAAACAGATGGAGCGGTGGAATATGTAAATGAATGAGGAACAAAATCAGCTGTTCATATTTACAGATGATACGTTATGGGGGTCATTACATTTCTACAAAATTAATACAAATCACATTTGAAGTAAATAATGTTGGGTTTTTTTTTTTCTAACATCCAGTCCGTGTATGAAGAACTGGTAAGCTTTCTGTTTCTGAAATGTCTTTTCGTTTACGAAGAAGAAAACATGCGACACAGTTTCAAGTTTCCTCTCATAATTCCAGGGTGTTATCTCTTTGTTTATTTTCGGTAATGAAAATGTGAGTAATGAAAGCGAGAAATTTCTACAACACTGTGAAGTCATTTCGCCTTTTATTATTTTTGTTTTAAGTACAATGATCCACATGTTCATTTAACAAAAGACCTGTATGAGGGATCCATTAATTAAAGATAGAACTTCATCCCACGAACAGATTAAAAAAAAAAAAAAAAATCAGGTCAAACTCACGCCCCCACAGTTATACCCCCTTCCCCACCTCCACATCAGCGGAAATCGATTGTTGTTGTTTTCTTTTAAAGGTTAAAAGATTAACTAAGACTGATTTTTGACGTTTCCTTCCCTTATTTATGGAAAAAGGAAGACACCGAAGCTTGGATTTCTTCTTCTTCTTCTTCTTCTCTCTCTCTCTCTCTCTCTCTCTCTCTCTCTCTCTCTCTCTCCCCCCCCCCCCCCCCTCTCTCTCTCGCTGCTCATCGTGGTGTGGTCTCAAGCATAGGAAATGTCACGGTTGGTTATTTCTATCCTCTTGGGCCAAACCTCTACGCGCGTCATGCAAGCGTTAATGAGACTGCGGTCTGTTCACAAGCGCGACACGCAAGAGTTAAAGCCAGCAGGACCGAGCATGGATGCAATAGTGTCTAGGGAGTGGGAGAGAAAGAGAGAGAGAGAGAGAGAGGGGGGGAAAGTGGGAAAGTTGACTGGGGCATTCCCCTAGAGGTTGCTCCGTCCGCAAAGGGTTAATGAGGTCGACCTGCCAGCGCCGTGAGAATTAAACTGCTAAGCACTAGGGACGCGACTCTTGTAAAGGAAGAGTTAATGTTGTTGATAAGTCGTTGTTTATTCATATCTGTCTCTGTCTCTGTCTCCGCGTCTTTCTGTCCGTCTGTCTGTCTCTGTCTCTCTCTCTCTCAGTCGCCCTGTGAATACTTCTGTTTCTGCCTCTGTCTCTCTCCCTCTTTCTCTCTCTCTCTCTCTCTCTCTCTCTCTCTCTCTCTCTCTCTCTCTCTCTCTCTCTAGACGTTTATCTTTTGGCAATACCAATGAAAATAACGTATGAATTCTCTCTCTCTCTCTCTCTCTCTCTCTCTCTCTCTCTCTCTCTCACTTTCTCTCACTCACTTTCTCACTCTTTTTCTGTCTCCCCCTCACTCTCTCTCTCTCGTTTTCATTACACCTCTTCGCTAATGCTCTCTTCATTTCACCTCATTTCTTCTTCTTCTTGTCTTCCTGTTTCCAGATTTTAATCATTTGCGTCACTATTGTATACAACAGATCAGGAAGGTACGTGTGTGTGTGTGTGTGTGTGTGTGTGTGTGTGTGTGTGTGTGTGTGTGTGTGTGTGTGTGTGTGTGTGTGTGTGTGTGTGTGTGTGTGAGTATAATCATTTTTGCATTCGAGATAAGAAACAGCAACAACAACAACAACAGCACTAAATGGGCGATACTTCCCCCCCCCCCCCCACCCCCCGAAAAAAAGAATAAATAAAATAAAATTTAAAAATTCTGCTTTTCTTGGCTGTGAGTTCCTGTTTGTACTGTAGCTGATGGAGATGAGCAGGTGAAGAAATCTTACGGAACAGGTACAACGGTTAGTAAAAGAAAGGTTTAGATGGGTCTGCTCTTCTGCTGTACCGTTTTTACTTACATTGTGTTGTATTGTTGTTGTTGCTGCTGTTGTTGTATGGTGTGATACGGTGTCGTGTGGTGTGGCATGGCGTGGTGTGGTGAGGTGAGGTGTGGTGGGTATGGTATGGCATGGTGTGGTGTGGTGTGGTGTGGTATGCGGTTTGATACGGTGTTGTTTGTGTGTTGTGTTGTGTTGCGTTGCGTTGCGTTGCGTTGCGTTGCGTTGCGTTGCGTTGCGTTGTGTTGTGTTGTGTTGTGTTGTGTTGTGTTGCGTTGTGTTGTGTTGGGTCTGTGCGAACGTCACACATCTGTTCCCACATCAGCAGATTGTGTTTTGCAGTGCATTGCTATGTTTTTGTTGTGTTGTGTTGTGTTGTGCTGTGTTGTGTTGTGCTGTGTTGTGTATTGCATTGTATTGTGCTGCAGAGGCAGATGGGGAGGGAGAATATGACATAGAGAGAGCGAGAAAGATAGAGAGAGAGGGGGGGCGGGGGGGGAGAGACAACGACAAAGACAGATAGGCAGGCAGACAAGACGAAACGAGAGAGAGAGAGAGAGGCAGACAGACAGACAGAGAGAGGCGCAGAGAGAGACAGAGAGAGAGAGAGACAGAGACAGAGAGAGCATAACTCAGAAATTGTTGGTCCCTTTCCAATTTAATTCCGGTATTTTGTGTGAATCAAATGTATGTATGTACCTCCTTTGCAAACCAGGACTTGCGGTGAAATATTTCTAAGAGTTCTAAGAGAGAGGGACAGAGAGACAGACAGAGACAGAGAGACAGGATGAGACATACAGAGAGAGAGAGAGAGAGAGAGAGTATGAGTGAGTAATTTTTATTTTCTGAGGGTAATAGATTAAGCATACATGCTTTTTTTTCATCCAGCCCTCGAGAGAGAGAGAGAGAGAGAGAGAGAGAGAGAGAGAGAGAGAGAGAGAGAGAGAGATACAGACTAACAGACAGACAGGGGACAGACAGAGGGACAGAGAGAAAGGGACAGGGAGAGTAATAACAGTCGCTCTGTTTCTACCGTCTTCGTAACCCGGTTAGTAGAGACCAAAACTAAATCCCTTCTGGCGGAAAGAAGGAAGAAAGGAAGGAAGGACGGAAGAAAGGAATGAGGGAAGGAAGGCAGGAAGGACAGGCCTGGCTTGGCACTGCCGCGCGCGCGGAAGTGACGATGGCCATGGGCGGAAGTGAAAATGGCCATGACCATATTGGACCACAAGCAGTCAGTGACTGTGACTGTGACTGTGGGCAGCTGGTGGTGGCAACCAGTGGTGGTCGGACGGGTGTAGGTGTTAATTAATGGGTGCGGCAAGGTGTGTGGCTATCAATTAGCATTGGCATGGGTGCCGGGGAGGAGCCAGATAGCACTGCTGACGATGCAATGAATCAGACTCTGTCTGTCTGTCTGTCTCTCTCTCTCTCTCTCTTTCTGTTTCTCTGGTTTCCTAAGCGCGTCATGCTGGGTTACGTTGCTGGTCAGGCCTGCATCTGCCTAGCAGATGTGGTGTAACGTATACGGATTTGTCCGAACACAGTGACGCCTCCTTAATTAGGAAACTGAAATTGGAAACTCTGGATGGTCTTGTCTGTCTGTCTGTCTGTCTGTCTGTCTCTCTCTCTCTCTCTCTCTCTCTCTCTCTCACACACACACACACACACACACGCGCGCGCGCGCGCTTTCTGGCGCTGTGTGTCTGTGTGTGTCCGTCTGTCTGTCTGTCTCTCTCTCACAACCACCAACGCACATAATTTTTGCTCAAAATTAATACATGCACGCACACACACACACACACACACACACACACACACACACACACACACACACACGTGCCTCTTCCTCTCTCTCCTTCTCTCTCTTCCTCTCTCTCACACACTCTATCTTCTTCTCTCTTTCTTTCCCTTCCTCTCTCTCTCTCTCTCTACTTGCTCTCTCTCCCTTCCCCCCTCTCTCTCTTTCACCGCACCCAACCCCACCCCACCCCACCCCCCATTTCCGGAGCAATAGGACGCACAATAGCACAAGTGGAAACTTTGCACCGCACGTCACAGTCATCGCTTCCCGGATGCGGGGTGGTGAGATCGCTTGCACGGTCGCTCCAGTAGACAGATAGCTTTATTCCAGAGAGATCCGGAGAGAGAGAGAGAGACAGAGAGAGTGGAGAGAGAGAGAGAGAGAGAGAGAGAGAGAGAGCGGGGAGAGAGAGTTTTTTTTAAATATGTATATAAATATTTCAATGTCAGGCTTACGGTCGCTTCAATAGACAGATAGCTTTATTCCAGAGAGATCCGGAGAGAGAGAGAGAGAGAGAGAGAGACAGAGAGAGAGAGAGTGGGGAGAGAGAGAGACAGAGAGAGAGCGGGGAGAGAGAGAGATTTTTAAAAAAGTAAAAAAAATTTCAATGTCAGGCTTACGGTCGCTTCATAGACAGAAGCTTTATTCCAGAGAGATCGGAGAGAGAGAGAGAGAAGATGAGAGGAGAGAGAGAGAGAGAAGAGAGAGAGAGAGGAGAGAGAGAGAGTTTTTAAAATATTTAAAAAAATTTCAATGTCAGGCTTACGGTCGCTTCAGTAAGACAGATAGCTTTATTCCAGATAGATCCCCCCCAACACACACAGAGAGAGAGAGAGAGAGAGAGAGAGGAGAGAGAGAAGAGAGAGAGTAAAAAAAAGTAAAAAAAAAAGTAATGTCAGGCTCGGCTTACATGAGGTGATGATGATCTGTGACAGGGGAATGTGCATTTTTTGTAGCTTGCATCGCACATTCACTGCTTGTGAACAATCTGAAGTAATTAACAAAAAGATTTAGTATAGACATAAGTAAGCAGATTTAAAACG